>NC_057801.1:70878371-70886830 GCF_018294505.1 Triticum aestivum
CTCGCCTAAGTTACAAAAATCCTACCGAGTGAAGAGCGACCCTCTCACTCGGAGGCTTAGCTGCAGTCCAAGCACTCGCCTAAGTTACAAAAATCCTACCGAGTGAAGAGCAACCCTCTCACTCGGAGGCTTAGCTGCAGCCCTGTGCTCGCCTAAGTTACAAAAATCCTACCGAGTGAAGAGCGACCCTCTCACTCGGAGGCTTAGCTGCAGTCCAAGCACTCGCCTAAGTTATAAAAATCCTACCGAGTGAAGAGCAAACCTCTCACTCGGGGGCTTAGCTGCGGCCCAGTGCTCGCCTAAGTTATAGAAATCCTACCGAGTGGTAAGCCGGGCTTCCACTCGGAGGCTTAGCCGCAGCCCAGTGCTCGCCTAAGTGGACTAAAGAATAAGTCGATTGCAGTAAAGGCGCCTTGCTTTGAACCTGCAAAAGACATTTCGAGCCAAAGGCAATCATATTCAAGCACCAAATTCAAGTTTGAATCGATATCTAAAGGAACCGAAAGTGCTCAGGCGTTAAGCCTGTTAAGGTTTATCGGTTACAATTCCACTCGGCATACCGAGGGAAATTTAAAGCGTCGAGCCAGAAGAAGTTTTTTACCCCTCCTGTGGAGGGCTGGAAGGTGCAACGAATTCATCAAGGTCAATTCCGTCGGCGATCCGAGTGGCAGCTGCAAGGAAAGTTTCCATAAAGGACCTGAAGTTGTGTTTCTTGGTGTTGGCCACCCGAAGAGCCGCCAGCTTCTCTTCTCGCGCATCTTTACAGTGGACTCGGGCCACACACAGAGCAACATCTGCACCACACCGAGCCGAGGACTTCTTCCATTCCTGCACTCGACCAGGGATCGTGTTCAAGCGGGCCATCAGCGACTCAAGGTCATTCTGAAGTGTCTCCTCAGGCCAGAGCGTCGAGTCGATGCGAGATGTGGCGGCCTTCAGCCTTGCGAAATAGTCCACGACAGCTGCAACACGAGACTCCAGTCGGAAAACATCCATGGCAACTTCGTCGTTCACCGGAGAATTGACGGGGTCGAGGTTTGGCTCCAGCCGGCTAGTTTCTTCTTCAAAGTTTTGACAAAATTTTGCAAGGATGATCACTAAGTCAAGGGGATGGTCGAATGGAAAAACCACAATTGGAAATGTTTGCCAAGCATAGAGGTTTACCTTCAAGCATAAGAAACAGCTTCTTGGCAAGACCACTCAGGAAGGCCTCCAGATCAGTTTTCTTCCCAGTCAATTTGCTGACTTGGTCAGTCAGGGCAGCTTTATCAGTTTTAAGTCGACTGACCTCCTTGTTGGCGATCCCAAGAGCAGCTTTCAGATTGGTATTGTCTTGTTCAAGCTTGGTGACTGAAGCTAACTTCTCGTCAGCAAGCTTGATCTTCTCAGCTAGTTCGAGGTCTTTCTTCTGTTGGGCCTCCCTTACCTTACCTGCAAGTTACAGCAAGGTCAGATTTTGAAAGAAGCAAGGGGAAAAGCAGTCGTCAGGGTCTCACCAAACATACCTTCGATCTCCTCCTTTGCCTTCGTCAGCTTCTCCTGAACCAACTTCAAGCTCAGCTCGAGTTGAGTGTGCTTGTTTTCCAGCTCAGAGTAGCGAGCCACAAGATCACAGGAGTTCCGCGAAGAACCAATCGACTAAATGTCAAATATAATTCACTTCCGAGTGAAAAAGGAAAAAACACACGTTTCTAAGACTACAGCCGAATACAAGCATTCGACCATAGTCTCGGGGACTACACCCAGTGGGTGCACTCTGCGTGCCCCCACTAATCCTGTTGAAGATAAAGTCGACCAGTCGACCTCAAAAAAAAAGAGAGAGATGTATTCTTTAAGACTGTGATCAACTGCAAGCAGTCGACCACAGTCTCGGGGACTACACCCAGTGGGTGCACTCAGCGTGCCCCCACCGGTTTGTGAAATCCAGTCGACATAGTCGACTGACAGAAAGATTGACATCATAAAGCCTAAGGCCGACTGCCAGCAGTCGACCTTAGCCTTGGGGACTACACCCAGCGGGTGCACTCAGCGTGCCCCCGCTAACACGGAGTTTAATCGACACACCCAGTGGGTGACTACTATAAATTCCGGAAAGGAAAAGTTTTTGGTAGCATATCCAACAGAACAAACGGTGGTCGACTGACCTGAACATTGCTTTGGAGGGCAGAACTGGCGTCATAAGCTGCCTGGCTCGCATCCCGGATGGTCTTCAACTGCTCCATCATGATTCCCGCCTGGCGTATCGCTTCCTTCGCCGCACCAGCTTGGTCCTCTGGGACGTGGTGCGTCGTGAAGAGGGAGGGCTGCTGAGCACTCGTCAATGGATCTGCGAAGGACACCGTGTGTCGAGTGGTGTTCTCTTCCTCCGCAGTCAGAATCTCAGGCGCCGTCACATCCTGAGGCACCTTACTGGCGGACGCTTTCCGACTCCTCCTGCGCTTCAGTGGTTCTTCATCCTCATCATCATCAGGGAGATCGATAACAACATTGGGTGGAGCTACGGAGAAGAATCAGGATCAGAGATCGCGAGTCAGTCGACTAAGAACGGCGTTAAGAATACAGTACCTGGTTTCGAAGTTGCTGCGTCCTCCATCTCGTGGTCATCAGCCCGGGCTGAGGTTTCAGAAGTAGCAGCACTGCAACTCCAAAGGATCAGTCGACTAACTTCAGCGTCGACCAGAGACAAAGTTCACACAAAATAAGAAGACTTAAGCAGCACGGTTACCCTGATATTGTGGGGATGGACACCTTCATCTTCGGCAGGAGCTTGATCGGCTTCGACGAGGCCGCCCTGGGCTGCTTCGGCGCCTTTTCAGTCGGCACTGGAGAGGTGGTCCGAGGGCGTTTGGTCGATTGAGCAGCGGTCGCAACCCCCTTACCACGTTCAGTCGAAGGGTCGTGGACAAGCTTCGACCGCCTTTCCGAGCGCGATGGTACGACCTCCTCCTCCTCTTCTTCCTCGTCTTCAACGTCATCTTCATCACCGCCATCATCGTCATCATCATCATCATCCTCTGCAACGTCCGAGTCCCATTCCTCCTCTTCCTGGCTCTCGCCCCCACTCGCCTCACCCTCCTCAGTCGGGGCTTGTGCCCCATTGGGCATCGAGTACAGCTCGGTGAGGGCCTAGCAGATATCAAGACAAGGATCAATCGACCAGTCGACAGGATAAACGGAAATAAGTGTGACAAGAACACAGTGGAGAGCAGAGCAAGCGTACCTTGTTTGGATCGCTATTGTGGTCGAGTGGAGGAATCCTTCGGGCTCCGCGTGGGTTGTCCTTGTTTCCGGTAACGGCTACCATCCATCTTTCTAGAGTGACATCGTCGACTGCTTCCGGATGGACTCGAGTCTCGTCTTCAGTCCCACAGTACAACCACATGCAGTGGCTCCGGAACTGCAGGAGCTGGATACGACGCCTAAGGAAGACCTCCAGGAGATCCATGCCCGTCACTCCCTCCTGAACCAGCTGCACCACGCGCTCCATCAACATCTTCACGTCAGCTTTCTCCTCCGGAATCAACTTCACAGAGGAAGGCTTGTTCACTCGGTCCATGGTAAACTGTGGGAGTCCACTCGACTGCCCCGGCGTCGACTGGTCCTGGCAGTAGAACCAAGTCGACTGCCAGCCTCTGACTGACTCGGGAAAGGTCATGGGCGGGAAGGTGCTCTTATTCCTCACCTGGATCCCCAGGCCCCCACACATTTGGACGACTCGGGTTCTTTCATCGCCTGGGCTCACCTTCTGCACGGTCTGAGAGCGACACATGAATATATGCTTGAACAAACCCCAGTGCGGTCGACAGCCCAGGAAACCCTCACGCATGGACACAAATGCGGCAAGATAGGCGATAGAATTTGGGGTAAAGTGGTGGAGCTGCGCTCCAAAGAAGTTCAAGAAGCCATGGAAGAAAATACTCGGCGGCAAAGAAAATCCACGATCAACATGGGTGGCCAAGAGCACACACTCACCCTCTTCTGGCTGGGGCTGCCACTCCTTCCCCGGAAGCCTCGCAGCTCCATGAGGGATCAAGCCCTCGTTGGACATGTCGAGGAGGTCTTTCTCTGTGATGGTCGACTGGATCCAGTCTCCTTGGACCCAGCCCTTCGGCAGGCGGGATCTGGACGAGGACCCGTCGCGGCTGGTAGATCTCCCCTTTGCCTTCTCCGACGCCGACGCCTTCTTCGCACGTTCCAGCGCCGCCGTCTTCTCCTTGGCCATGGTTGCCGGCGAGATGCGCGAAGGGAAGTTGTGCGGGGGCGAGAGCGAGCGCGCTGGACGGGGCGAAGGGAGCAGAGAGAGAGAATGCTGAGGCACAGCACAGAAATCCTCGCCGGGCGCATTTATAAGGTCCCTTCCGAGTGGATGACAGGTGGGCCCAGTCGATCTAATCATATTCGGGAACAGTTATGCAGACGAGATACATGGCGAAGAAAGCGGCGCGGAGATCGAGGCGTTTATGTCCCGTCCCATCCGAACGCCGCGGTCCGCTCCACTTCGCGCGCGTCCCCAAATTTCGCATCCCGCGGAATCCGCGAACGGCAGATCAGTCTGTCAGACGCGGAGTTTCCCGCGATCCGTCGCTCGGGGATCGTCGAAGCCCGAAAGATCACTCGACGAAAGAAGAGAATGGATCGAGTCGACTGAAGACAAGTTGCTCACCATCGACGAAGAGATTCTTTGGTCCAGAACAGCACACGACCAGAGCGCAAAGGTTAATCGGAAACGACATCAACTCCTTCCTCACTCGAAGCCTCAATCCATTCGGGGGCTAATGATGGGGTCATGTACCTAGGGTAGGGTCACGAACCTGATCTAAGTACCTTACCCAAGGACACCCTTAGAAGAGGTCGACTCAACGAGGGACTCACTCGACTGACTTGAAGGACTCGACCACAAAGATTCACTCGACCACCAGAAGGTCAAGAGGCACTCTGCACTGCAACGGCCTGTAATTAAGTAGGCTTTATGATAGTAAAGACACTTTATGTGGGGCGTTACCAGTAACGCCCCGGACTTAACTCACCTTAAACCCTCTCCTACGTGGGCTGGCTGGGGTCCTGGCGCACTCTATATAAGCCACCCCCCCTCCACAGGCAGAAGGGTTCGGCACCTTGTAACTCATATACTCATAATCCACTCGACCGCCTCCGGGCTCCGAGACGTAGGGCTATTACTTCTTCCGAGAAGGGCCTGAACTCGTACATCCCTTGTGTTTACAACCTCTCCATATCTAGGACCTTGCCTCTCCATACCTACCCCCCACTCTACTGTCAGGCTTAGAACCACGACAGGTAGGTGCTGTGACACTCCAAAAATTTTGGTGGTTTGTTTTTTTTGAAGAGAGCCTTGCTTGGTTTGAAAGAAGGTCATTTAAAACCCTTCCTAAAAACCATCTTCTAAGTTTGCCCTCTCAAAAATCCTTTTTCTGGTTTTGGTTTCATTTGAAATGAAAAACCCCTTTTGTTTTGGGTTTTTATTTGGTTTTGATCCCTTCCAAATTTTACCATGCCACCCATGGTAAAATTTTCCCAAAAACCTTTCCTCCCACTATATTTCAACCCTATCATTCTGTCCAAACTAATAAAATCCATTTTTGGGATTTTATTCCAATTATTTCTCCTCCCAAAATAATTCTGTCTTCTCTTTTGAACCTAGGTGGATTACAAAGCAAGTACCCTAATGCTCTTGATTTTTGATCTCAACTCAACACCCCTGGATAGTCCCTTGAACCCACAACCCAGAACCATCTTGATCCACTCTTCTTCTGTTCAAATATTTCAAATTACACTCACTGCAAGTTTGGACCAGATTTGCCAAATTTGGTGAAATTCATATCTATACCTCTCCAAAAATTCCACAAATATCCAGGCAGCCTCTAGGTGCAATGAGAGGCCCCTCCACCAAAAACCAGCTCAAGGAAAAATCCCTACATACCTGGAACATTCTGTCGAACACCCTACATGCACTGTTCTAGCCACATTCAGAAAAATTCAGACATTCAGTGTCTTTTTCCTTCGTCAGATTTCAGTCACGCGTCGACAATGCACTCTGGCACGTTGCGCATGGCCCCTTCCCCCTGGGCAGCACCCAGCACGCGCACTTGGCGCCTTCCTGGTGTTGGAGGCGCCCTGACCCGCCTGCGCCGGCGTGTCCTGCGGCGGCCGTAGCGCCGTAGCAGCCGACAGGAAGCAGAACAGCGGCTCAACGCCGTTCGGCGCCACCCAAGCGACCTGGTGGCTCCGCGTGGCCACCTCCTTGCCAGGCACTCATGCAGCGCCGTCGTCATGGCGCGGCACGCGCAGAGCGCGCTCCCTGCCGCCGATGGGCCCGCGCAGCCCCGTTCCGTCGAGCTCCCGCTAAACCTCCGTATCCCGACGCACTTAGCACCAAAATGGAGTCAGTGGACCCGCACGACGGCGCTCAACCTCTAAACCACCCCGACCAATGCCTTGCGCCGCCGTAAGCTTCGCCGGAGAATCCCGTTCTCGGCCACCGCCTCGGACCGCCTATATAAAGGGCTCCCGAGCTCGCCCTCGAGCACACACCCCCTTTGCACCTCACCAGCACCCTGCCAGGCCACCAGGGGGACCCCGAGGAGGCCCTCTTCCCCAGCTCCGGCTGCCCCGTTCCGCCTCAGCCTCCACCACGATTCACTCCGGTGAGGCCATCTCCGGCGCCCTAATCACATCAACTACCCCCTCATGCCACCGCTAGTCTAACCCCCTCCTCAATTTCATCTCCGCAGCACCCTCCGACGAGACCCACGACTGCCCGAACCGCCGTCCGCCGGAGCTAGGGCCGCCGTCGACACAGTGCTCGCCGGCGACCACCACCACCACCCACAGACGCGGAACGGTGCACTGATCTCGAAGGTACACTCCAATCACCTTGCCTCGCCGTGGATCGCCGCCGATGACCACCGCACCTCTCGGGCGCCGTCGCGCTCTGTTCCTCTGTTTTGAACTTTCAAACCCGACAGGTGGGGCCCGCCTGTCAGCCTCACAGCCGTTGTTTTTTTAATTTGCTTAAACGAAACGTTATCTGTATTTTTCCGCAGAACCCCCTGGAAGTTTTCTGTTTCATTACAGATGAGTCCTTGGGTTAAAACACTTATAACTTTTTAACAGAAGGGAATTTTTGATTGATTCTTCTTTTGTTCTCTTTAGATTTTTGTCTAGTTTTTTTATCATATTTATTTGAAAAAATATTTGGAACACTTTTCTGTACACTCACGGTATTTACGTTACGTGCGTATTTTCTTTATACCGTAGATACCGGAGGAGGTGACGGAGCGGCAAACTTCGCACAGTTAGACTCCGACTACTCCGAACCTGGCAAGCATGTTTGAACTCTTGATATGATGAGTGTTGTTGCATGTTTGCATTTTAGTATAGTCATGGCATGTTTATGAACATCACTTTGCATGATATATCTCATGCACATAATCGGAAAATATGTTTTCGGAAAGCATTATGTTGTTGGATACATATTTGCAAAGCCATGTGTTGGTATGAGGATGGGTAAGATGGCAGTGTTTGTGACATGCCAGTCTTATGCCGGATTATTTGACTTCCGTGTCGTCATGACACCATTCACATTCCTGTTCATTCCACCCTATACTGTCACATGTTTTCCGAAAGGAATATGGCATAGTAAGTTGCAAATCATTTTCCTGGTACACACCAAGTGGAGAGGCCGGGATGATGGTTCCATGGCCCTGGATTAAAGCCCGTCATCCGGTCAGGGGGCATGGGTGTTTCCGGTTGGGACCGAGAGGGGGGCACCCCTTAGAGCGCGCGTAAAGAAATTTGATCCCATGCTATTTGACGTTGTGGCCTCCCCGTCTCAAAGTTTTTCTTGGACGTTGGCCAGGGTGATTCCTGGCAACGTGAGGTGAAATGGGTGTGTACTAGTTAAATGTGTTTCTACCGAAAAACCATAAACGGAACTAGTCCTTCGTGACTACGGAAATCCGTTGGCTGTGTTCAGTTCTTCCAAACTCTGCAGAGTCTCAACCTTTCGATTATCTTGTACTTTGTTCGAGTACTATAACTATCTTATCTTGTCAGGTTTCAGCCTCAGTGACAAAACTCCGGTGGGATTTATGTGTGATAAATCCGGTTAAAGATTATTCTTGTGGATGGACTAATTGTTATTTACTTTTATTATAAGCCCTGTCTCCGATGTCGCTCAGACGTCCGACAGTGGCGGACCTGTTATTTACTTATGTTATAAGCCCTGTCTGCAATGTCCCTCAGACGTCCGACGGTGGCGGACTTATTATTTACTTTTGTTAAAGCCCTGTCTGTGATGTCGCTCAGACGTCCGATGGTGGTATTTCTTTTACAACCCTGTGTGTGATGTCGCCCAGACGTCCGACTGTGGCATTTCTTTTAAAGCCCTTTATGTGATGTCGCCCAGACGTCCGACTGTGGCATTTCTTTTAAAGCCCTTT
>NC_057801.1:70886915-70923516 GCF_018294505.1 Triticum aestivum
TCGCCCAGACGTCCGACTGTGGCCTTTCCTTTAAAGCCCTTTATGTGATGTCGCCCAGACGTCCGACTGTGGCATTTCTTTTAAAGCCCTTTTTGTGATGTCGCCCAGACGTCCGACTGTGGCATTATTTTAAGCCCTTTATGTGGTGTCGCTTAGACGCCCGACTGCGGCATGCATTTTATTTATTTACCTTTCGAGGCGTCGCTCCAGACACCCGATCGGTTTCTTTAGCTTTTATTTTATTTATCACGTCCTGAAATTCTTATCATTGTTATGAGCATCATCCTTTATTCATGACGCATGCATGCATTCATTGATTATATCTTTTGTCCGAACTGTCTTGCGAGTACTTTCAAGTACTCACCTGGCTTGTTGATTTGGCCAGAGGCTGATGAAGGCGATCTCTTGGATGACGAGTTTGATAGCGAGTCCGACGCCTAGAGGAGTCCCAGTCAGTCCCGTGCGATCCTGTCTTGATCATTGTATTATCCGCTTCCGCAACCCCGAATAAATCCATCGAGCCTCACCTCGACGCTCGGTGTACTGCCAGTAGAAGTCAAGTTATCCACCACCACTTTTCCCTCGAGCTAGTAGCATGCCACCCCACCCCTGTGTCATATCCGCCCATATGTACATTATTGGCGAGTCTGTAATAAATTGTTGAGCAACCTCAGCTCAACCCTGTAATGTATTTGATGCTACTGGTTCTCTGCTTATCAAGCTTTGGTCTACCAGAAAGGATGACTTTTCCTATACTGGGATTTAAAGATTGGTTTTCTCAATAAATATTTTTATTGAAAAATCGGTCGTGACACCCAGCTGCACCACCGCCGGAGCCCGCAAGGCACGCCCACCGCCCCGCCCCTTCCAATGCCCTGGACAGGCCCTAGCCGACAGCAGGGCACCGCCGCCGCCGGCCCCTGCAGCCAAGAAGCAGAGAACACACCAGCCATAGCCGCCGCGGCCCGCGCCGTCCGCCGGACGAAAACCGTCGCTGCCCAGACACGCACCTCCGCCATGCAGCCCTTCACGCCGCCACCACGTCCGCGCAGAGGAAGCACATCGGAACGCCGCCACGCTGCGGCACCCCGCGCCCACGCTGCGCCCAGACACGAGGAAATCGGCCCGCGCCGCACCGCCTCGCGAGGGAGAAGCCGGGCCCCGCCGCCGCCGGCACCGGTCGGGCTTCGTCCGGCCGGGCCCTTTGGCGGCGGCGAGGGTGGAGGAGGGATGGGGAGGGTCATTGGGGCGAAGATCGGAAGCCCTCCCCAGCGCCCCACGGGTGGCGGCGGGGGAGGGGATAGGGTCGGGGGAGGGGATCTCCAGGGGACACGTATTACCATGAAAAAGACGTGTTGGGGGCAGGAGTTCGGCCATCGAGCACCCTTGTTTAATGTTTCCTGGTAGAGTAAAATAGAAATCATTGGTTAACTAATAAGGACGCAGCTAACTGTCACACGTGTGGCATACTAGCCATCCGCCCATACACCATGTGTGGCGTGAGCAGGAGGCAGCACATACGGGTTATTTGTGGGCGAACATTAGAATTGCCCACACGTGTGGGCGTAGTTACTTCGTGCCACACGCCTAACAAAGTATTACTCATCTCCATCCCGCGCATGTGGCACGAAGCAAAAATGCCCACACATCCTCGCGCAGCTACGTTAGGTACTCCCGCGGGATGACGATTTAGTTGCCATCTGGGATGGCAGGTGTAGTTATCCGGGGATGGCAAATTTAGTTGTAAAAGCATAGCAACTCTATCTGTTTTGGTTAACTATAGTTGCCATGTCTAATTTATGGTAGTTGTCGCGTGTAATCAAATCATAGTTGCCGTGTGTGATTAAATACTTGCCACATATGGTCAAACAGTACTTGCCATGTGTGTTTACCTAGTTGTCACGTGTTGTCCAACCATAGTTGCCATGTATGGTTAATCACAGTTGCCATGTGTGTTTATGTGATTGCCACGCAAGCCTAACTGCAGTTGCCGTCTTGCAACGAATCATAGTTGTCATGTGTGTTTATCTAGTTGCCACGTACGCGTACTGCATTTGCCATCCGGCAACATATGGGTGTCGTGTGGGCGAAATCAGTTCGCCCACACGCGCGTGAACTAGGTGTTGGCTGTGTGGGCATAAACTAATTCGTCCACACAGCGCAACTGCCAAACCGCGTGCTGCGGGCGTGTGGGCAAACTCTCGAGCGCCCACACACCAGCCTCGTCCTACGTGGCATGTGAATTCTGCCTTAATGTGTCAAGATTCGTGCAAACTCAACTGGACGGTTATCCACGCGTGTGGGTGAGTTGTAAAACTGCCACACGTGGGCGTTAGTCTTTCCAACTAATAAACCTCTTTGAGTTGATAAAAATAATCATATATTAGGAGATCGAGTTCAATCAAATCTATGTTTTCTTAGGCACACGTGTTTGCGTTTGCAACTTTGCATCCTCATCGATCGATCTTGCGATCGAGAAGCTGAACCGCCCGGCCATGGCGTCCGAGCTGCAGAAGACGGCGTCGACGCACAGGACGAAGCTCGTCCGTGGCACGCACCAGTTTGACATCGCCGGCTACAGCCAGCGGAAGCATCTCGGCAGCGTCGCCGACAAATATTGCTCCACCATCATCAGGTCCGGCGCCTTCTGCGCCGGTGGCCACAGCTGGGAGCTCGCCTGCTGGTTCGATTATAAGGGTGAACTCTCGTCAATCTCCCTCGAGCTTCTCAGCCACTGGATCACCAAGGACGTCCTCGCCAAGGCCAGTCTCCGGATCGAGGACCCCCTGGGTGAGTCGCCACCTGCCGTGTGGCGAAGCGGAGGCTCCAACGTCTTCTCCATCTCGATTCCCCGCGCGTTCCTTGCCGATGAGAGCAGCTACGTGAGAGACGATTGCCTCACCATCAACTGCACCGTCGACGTCATCATCGAGGCGTGCACCCCCACCACTGAAGACATGCCACCACTTTGCATGGTGCCTCCACCCACCATCTCTCAGGATATCCGCAAACTTCTGCTTGTGGATGGGTCACAACCAGACATGAGACCTTCTGCTTGCATTCAGACGTGACCTTCGTTGTGGAGCAGACCGAGATCCGGGCACACAAGCTCGTGCTCGCCATGCAATCGCCGGTCTTCGCTGCGCAGTTCCGCTGGCAGACGAATGACGATAGTGATGTTGCCACGCGCGTCGTTATCGAAGACATGAGAGCCTCCACCTTTAGAGCCATGCTCCGCTTCATCTACACCGATGAGCTGCCCATCAAACCAACAAGCAAAGACGATATCGTCGACCAGCCTGCTTGCAAACAGAGATATGCGGCGAGGCGCCGTGAAGCCATGGCATGCGACCTGCTCGTGGCTGCCGATCGGTATGACATAGAGAGGCTGAGGCTTATGTGCGAGAACATATTGTCCGAGAGCATGGACACCACCAATGTCATGGCGACGTTGCTGGTCGTGCGCGGCCGCTACAGCTGCCGCCAGCTTGAGGATTCTTGCATCGAGTACATAGCTTCCGACCCTGGCATGTGCGCTGCTCTGACCAAGACAGAAGAGTTCCAGGAGCTCATCATCAAAGAAAGCTGCTGCAGCTCTTTGATAACCGAGATCATGGAAAGAGTAGCCGCACATAGTAACTCCTCGGACCGTCTCAATAATGGCCTGCCACTTGGAACATGTCCCAAAAAGTGCACGGCGTGCACGAGTTCAGGATACCCAACTTCTGTGACGTTCAGAGGGGCCATGGTGTTGGCCAGGTGATCCATTCGGGTGCTTTCCATGTCGGCGGTTTTAACTGGAGGATAGAGGTGAGTCCGTCAGGAGATGAGGGAAAGAACCAAGGGAACATCTCTGTGCACCTCAGGCTGCTGACTGATCCTCCGGACCGTGGCGTCGAGGTGTCCAGCACCTTCAAGATCTTTGACCCAAGTGGGAAGTCAACAATGGCCATAGATTACGTGGAACAACAAATATGTGCAGTATATTCCCAAAACAGTTTTCGCTGGGGACTTGGAAGGTTAATCACCTTACAGTCTGCAAAATCAAAGTACCTAGCACATGATGGCTCCTTAACCATACACTGCAACGTTGCTCTCATCACGCATCCCTACACTATTACGTGCTCTCCCACAACCAGGGTCATGATCGCCGTGCCCGAGTCCAGCATCGCATCGCAACTTGGGAATCTGCTGGTGAGTGGAGACGGGGCGGACGTGTGTTTTCTGGTGAGTATTTAACCAAAAACTATCACAATTGGCGGAAACGTGACAGAAAACTACCACTTTACGATTTTGTCTCGAAAACTACCACCTTTTTATTAATCCGTGGCAAAAAACTACCAAGTGTGAAAGCTGCTCGCTTTGCTTGGGTTAAACCCGAATCTGACTGCCCGACCCCACACATAAGCGGGCTAAAAATGCAATCGGGTCCCTAGTTTTTCTTAAAAAAAAGCAATCCAGTCCTTGCAGGCCGACCGTTACAGGCCCTCGCCGCCGCCGCCGCTCTCCGGCTCCCTCCGCCGCCTCGCCAAGCTCCTCCGCCAGGCCCCCTCGATCCTGCACCGCCTCGCGCCCAAGCAACTTCGGCGTCGTCGTCAAGGCGCGCCACCGCGCCACTGGAGAGGACGTCGCCCTCAAGTTCCTGGTCCGCTCACCCGACGGTGGCAAGAGGAGGCGCCACCGTGCACACGCGCTCCACCACGACCTGCTGCGCGAGGCGTGCTACCTCGCGGCGTGCCGCGGCCACCCCTCGGTCGTCGACTTGCACGGCATTGCGCGGGACCTCCGCAGCGGGCAGTGCAGCCTCGTCCTGGAGCACGTCGGCCCGAGCCTCGGCCACGTCCTGCGCGCTCGCCGCCGGCCGTTCACGGAGGAGGAGACGCGCCGCGTCATGCGGCAGCTCCTGAGCGGCGCCGCGAGGATGCACGAGCGCGGCATCGTCCTCGTCGGCGGCGAGGGCGCGGTGAAGATATGCGACCTCGGGCTGACCTCGGACTGGATTGCTTTTTTTAAGAAAAACTAGGGACCCGATTGCATCTTTAGCCCGCTTATGTGTGGGGTCGGGTAGTCAGATTCGGGTTTAACCCAGGCAAAGCGTGCAGTTTTCACACTTGGTAGTTTTTTGCCACGGATTATTAAAAAGATGATAGTTTTCGGGACAAAATCGTAAAGTGGTAGTTTTCTGTCACGTTTCCGCGAATTGTGGTAGTTTTTGGTTAAATACTCATTTTCTGGTTGAGAATAGCGAAATTCACGCCCACCGTCTTGTGATCGCCGCACGATCGCCAATCCTATGTGAAGCGATGGCAGGAGCAGTGAATATCAGGGATGACAACCTCGTACAGGTTGACGGTATGAAGGCTGATGTCTTCAAGGCCATGCTCAACTTTGTCTACACCGACAAGCTAGAACCTCTCGTTACCACAGGGGCGGCAGGAGAGATGCTCGGGGCGGCATGTCGGTTCGGCCTAGACAGGATGAAGGCCATATGTCAAAACTTATTGGTTGAGCACATCTCAAAAGATAACGCATTAGACATCTCGAAGCTGGCTCACTATTACAATTGCTCCAAGCTCGAGGATTATTGCATCGAGTTCATTCAGCCTTGGCCACTCCTAGCCAAGGAGGCGAAGAAAACGGTGAGCATCCTTTCAACTAGCAGGCTAGACCTAGATATATTTGATCAATTATGTTGTCGTATATCTGCCAGATTCTTGGAGCTGCTCAGTACCGACATGGCAAAGGACGTCATCGCCATGCCCGGCATAAGGATCGAGGACACGCTAGTTGGCAGGTGGCCGCTGGCCATGTGGCGAAGCGCAGTGCCAGTAGGCTCCTCACAATGAGCTCCGGCAGGGGCCGGAAAATTTCGAAGGATGTGACGAACAAGACGAGCCTCGACTAGCAAGTTTCTGGTTTACAAACTACACATTAGATAAATTTTGCTGCCATCTATTGGCATGTTCTTTTCTCATATGGTATATAATAGTTTTCCGCCCACTGAATTGACGCCTCCTTTTTATCTTCTTCAACTTGTGTCGCTCTCTACAGAATTTTGCATGTTCCTGTATGAATTTTGAGTTTACTAATCACATTTACCATGCAGCACGTAAAAAAGAAAAAAATAACACATTTACCCGGCGGTCGAGTTTTTCATCTTACCTTGTTTGGTGGATGGTCAATCGATGGTGTTTTTAGAAAACTAGTAAATGCGCACGTGCAATGCACGTGTAATCTTAAGATTTGTTTTTGTTTATTCTACTTCATTGGTTGTAACGAAACCAAACCAATCTTTTCAAGTTATACGTTTCAAAACATAAGCTGTGAGGTGATAATATTCTGTTTCTATACACGTTCATATGCAACAGGACACTCTCGGTTCAGAGTGCGCCTACATGCCCCGCCAAATTACTATGGCGTGGCCGATTACTAAGTAAGCTTTCACAAGTAAATCGTTTATGGATTACCGGCGTTTGACCGATTAGGGGATTACCTCGTTCCGTAGTGACATGTAAAAAATTAGAACATGGTTTATTAAAATTTCAACAAATAAATCACACAAAATGCTGAGTGTTAAAGATATAACGCACCTGTAGGGATCCAGAAGGATGCCCTTAACCTTGAACGTCCGGTACAGGAGCGGTCGTCGGCCATCCTCGCCGCCGTCCGCGATGGCGGCCGCCATCTCTCTCTCTCTCTCTCTCTCTCTCATCGGTGGACACCTAGTACGTACTTGTCCTTCATCCTGATCTTCTTCGCGACCTTGCTATCGTCGTTCCTGACGACCGGCACAGCCACAACCGGGGAGGCAGTGCACCTGACGTCCGACCAGGCAAGATGTCTTGTGCCCTTGACGTCCGACCAGGTAGGCGGTCCCCGTCCCTGACAGCCGGGCCGCAGGCGGTTTAGGGGACATCCCTGATGGTCGGGCATGCGGTTTAGGAGGCGTCCTGACTGTCGAGGGCCATGGCCAGGCGAGGCGATGGTTGGGGACGGCACGGAGTTGTGAGGGGCGGCGTCTTTGAAGGCGCGGCGGGGCGACACGATAGTGGCGCGGCGTCGTTGAAGGCCCTGATATGTGGCGGGTCGAGGTGCTAGGGGCAGCATGGCGAAGGTGCAGCGGCTCGATGCAATGCGGCTTGCGGCGGTTCCCTTCTGTCAGTTTCCTTTGTGTGAAAGGGTATGGAAGGAAGGGGATCAGGGAGGAGATGGTTGATTAGCGTTAAACGTGTTTACTCGCTTACCATTAGGACAATAAGGACGGTTGGATTAACGCAACACTACTAGGGAAAACCTTATACATAGAACTTTAGCAGTAGCGCTTGTCAAAAAAGGGCGTTAGTGCTAAATAGCAGTAGCGCGTGCAGGATAAGGGCGCTACAGATACAATGATACAAACATAGTAGTAGCGCGCCTAACTATAAACGCGCTACAACTAAAATTCTCACGACTAAGCCGATAAGCTACACATAGTAGTAGCGTTCTTGTTTAAACTGCGCTACCGCTGTGTCTATTGTAGCAGCGCGTTTACGTAGAAAGGCTCTACTGCTAATGAAAAGAAAATAAATCGAACAACAAATAGAAGAGTAAATGAAAATGAAAGAAATAGAAAAAGGAAAAAGGAAAAAATAAAATGTAAAGAAAAATATATGAGAAAGGGAAAAAAAGAGACAGACTTAGCAGTAGCGCGTTTTGTGAAACGCGCTATAGCTAACTTAGCTATAGCGCATTTTTAGAAACGTGCTACCGTTATGTTTCACTTAAACAGCTAGCGGTTTCCCTCCCCCACCCGGCCACCACTTCTCCCCCAAATCCCTCGCCCCACTTCGCCGCTGTCTGCCGATTCGCCGTCGCCCCACTTCGCCGCCGTCTCCTGCCGGAGTGGACGCCCGCAACCTCATCCACACTGCCGCCGCCCGAGGCCGTCCTCAGCCTCACGGCCGCCGCCCGAGGCCGCCCTCGACCTCACCGTCGCCGTCCTCGACCTCACCGCCACCCGAGGCCACCCAGGACCGCCGCTGCCCGTGCCCGAGCCCGCCCTCCCCGCCCCTGCCTCCGTCGCCGAGCACCTCCCCGCCATCGTCTCTCCCCTCTCTGTAAGCCCCCCACCACTTCTCTTTCTCTGCATTTTAGAGCAAAAATTAGTAGAGCAAATGTTAGTTTATAGAAAAAAATAGTTTAGAGCAAAAGTTAGTTTATAGAAAAAAATAGTTTAGAGCAAAAAATGTTAAGTAGTAGATGTTAGAGCAAAAATTAGTTTAGAGCAAAAAATTAGTTTAGAGCAAAAAAATTAGTTAGGGCAGTAGGGTTTTTGTTTTCATAGATGTTTTTTTAAAAGAAAAAAAATGAAAATATTGTAGCAGTGCTGCTTGTAGTATATAGTGATACTAGTAGATGTTAATTAGGTTATGGCAGTAGTGGTACTAGTAGATGTTAATTAGATGTTTTTAAGTTAGGACAGTAGGGTTTTGCTAGGTTAATTAGGTTAGTAGTGCTGCTAGTAGTAGTGGTACAGTAGGTTAATTAGGTGAAGTTAAATGAATAATCTAAATGAATGAAATTAGTAGTTAACAGATTTTTTTTTCTTTCGTCATTATAGAGCACTAAAGTTAACTGAATTTTGCTCTATTAGTAGTTAAATGAATTATCTTCTACACTTAGTTTTTGAATTAGCTTGTCAAATTTGGACATGTATATTTGGACATGTGGTTGCTCGTGTATATTTGGTCATGTGTTGCGGTGTTGAAGATGGATATTTGAACACTGTTTCCAGGGAATGAAGCTGAGTGGCCTATGTTTTGTCGAAATGTTGATTCATTTCCGTTCCGCCAAATTTCAGGTTCTCGATTTGTCCACTTTTTAGCAAAAGTCATACCGAAATTTTTCGTAAATTTTGGCATGACTTGTGCTACAAACTAGGACATATCGAGTGCCCAGGATTTGCCGCACCGGGAAAGAGTCAACGTTCCTGCATGTCATTATTCATTTTATTAGGTCTAGAATTAATTACTAGATTTAATCGTAGGAAACATGGCTAGCAACGATGAAGGACAGGGTTCTGGTGACTGCAACAACGTCTACCGAGCGGCAAATTTTTTTTGGGGGACGTCGATGATCAAGAGTTGATGTTGGTGGGTCCACCTGTCACATCAAAGATTGATACTGACATCGAGACCGGTGCTGAGACTGAGACCGGCGTTCAGACTGAGACCGACGTCAAGACCGGCGCTGAGACTGAGACCAGTGCCGAGACTAGTGGAGCCGGTATAGAACCGAAAGCAAAGAGGAAACGACTTCCTAACAAGCTCAGGACTACTAGACTGGTGGTCACGGAGGTTGACGACGGCAATTTTGAGCCAATCGCGCCCGAGGAAGCTCGCGCGTGCTAAGGCAATCAAGTAGGCTACATCATACGGACAACTGCCACCATCAATGATGCGAAACTAAAGAAGATAGATAATATGAGGTCCTCCCTCCTAAAGAAGTTGCACCAGATATTCTTGTTCCCGGGCCGGAATGAAAAGGATTATAAAGATCTAGATAAGGACCCGGCAATGAAGAAGATAAACAAACACGCGATGACCAAGTTTAGCGAACCGTTGGCCGCCTGGAAATCAAGGGTGAAATATCGGATCATCACCAAAAAGGAACCCTACTCCGAGATTGTAAAGGATAATCCGACAATCACGGCAGAGCACTTTCAAATATTCAAGGCGGCTTGCGAGGCTGAAGCTGCCAAAAAAAAGTCGAAGTAGATGAAGGGGCTTCAATAGAGGAACAATGGGAGCCCCCACCTCGGAAGGCATGGTTACGGCGGGAAGAGGTCCATATGGTCCAAGGAGGACGCGGAAGCCGCGATTCTGGGCATCTCAAACCCCTTGGCGGAGTTCACCGTCCCGCAGGAGCGTGACGTCCTTAGGGCCCGCCACCGTTGGGACCCAGTGAAGAAGGTTTTCGAGACGAACGGGCTCACGACGGAGTTCATGAGACTGCTGGTAATTTTAGTTTCTGATCAATTCGACTGCATGTTAGTCATATTTGTAAACGATCCTTGTGCATTTTGTAGAGAGAGCAGCACAGGATTGCGGTCGAAAGCGACTCGCCGTCTGAGGCGTTGGCGAGGCCCAAGTGGGACACTCCATTCAACCGGGTGTTGAACATATTGAAAGGACTCCTAGTGGAGACTCGACCGTCGTATGGACGCGTGCACGGTGTCGAAGATGGCACCACGTGAAAGAAGTACTACCGTGAGACCACGGAGGATAGAAAGGAAAAACGGAGGTTAACTGAAGAAAACATCGACAAGAAGGTTGAGATTACAGTTGAGAAGAAATCATCTGAGACAGTCACAACAGCGGTAGCTGCCGCAAAACAGGTGGTTCTAGATATGTCTACTACCTTGGTTCCGGCCGTTTTCAATTGGACCATGCAAAATCCAGGAAAAAGTACAGCAAACTTTCCCCTTGCTGACTTCTTGGGGAGCAGCTCGACTAGCGTTGCACCAGCACCTACAGCTGCACCTGCTCCCGCACCGGCTCCTGCACCTGCTCCCGCACCGTCTCCCTCACCTGCTCCGACACCGGCTCCGGCACCGGACGTGCTCGGCGGTGCTTCGTCTTTGGCTGAGCTCACCGCCCTCACGGTATCTATCACATCGTCCCTCTTCAATAAATGTATAATCTCCCGTTTTCGTTGCCTTTCGGATGTCTCACGTCGCAGACTTCTCTTTGCAGGGCAACGAAACCCCATGCACCTTATTGTACACCATCGGCGACCAGAAGGTGGACGTGGGGAAGGCGACAATAATGGAGCCGAAGGAACCATTGTTCCATAGCCGACCGATCCTTCCGGACGTCTTCAAGGTTTCCGTGGCCAGTGTCAAACCGGGCCACGAGAATTTGGCTCCTCTGGTACTAGTGGGAGATGACGACGAGACCCCACGACAGCTTGGTGATTGTTGCAATGGGTGGGTCCTGTTGTGGCCAAAGAGTCTGCTTTGTCTGGAGGCGGCCGGGAGCACACCTACGAGCACGCAGTTAGGTATGAACATCAACACCTCACCTACTCAATTAGCGTCGGTTGTCGTGCTGGGTGATAGCGTAGGTGGTGAGGAAGAGGCTCCATTAGTCGTTGGTGACGTCGCCATAGATGAGGATGAGGATGACGATGACACTCAACAATATGTCAATACTGGCGCCTACTTAGGGTTTGAGCGTCATGAGTCGCTGCCTAAATTGTTGCCTCCGGAGTCTGAACGTATTATGGATAACCTTTCGGTACCAAAGAAGTCCAGGAAGAGATCGAGGGAAGGCAAAAAACCTAATTCTATGATCCAGCCGCCTCAGCAGCCTCGGGTTCAAGACCGTATAGATATCCCCAGTGCGGCAAAATGGCATATCACCGGTGAACCAATCCTACCTGAAGCAGCGATAGGGGCCATATTCGGCAATGTAAGGAGACTTCATGACGATGTGCTGCGGAGAGAGAAAGACCTCATCGCCTCGAAAAATCCAGGATACCCACTCTATGTGGTTAACGTGCCGCGACAATTGTTGTACATCGACACATTCCCCGCGGACAAGTTCTTCCTTCGATTCGATTACATCTTCGACATGTATCACTAGAAGAAGCTGGATTTTACGTTTGTCCACCTTTATGCCTTGCACATGAACTACCTCATCGGGGTTGAGCAGATACGTTTTATCCCTATCGCTCACCCGCACTTCATGCACGAGAGCTTCTTGGCAGTCTGCGCAAAGCACCAAGAATTCGCGAGGGAGTACCTCATCAATTTCATGCTCGCCAATAAGGACAAGGAGGCGATTCTCGTGCCTTATCATCCAATGTAAATCATCCGCGCGGATATCCTTCCTTCGATTTCAATCATTCATTTGCATGATGGAGGCTAATAAATTTGAGGTGTACTTATTTTGCGCGGCGGCGGGCGCGCCGTCCTCATCATCCTCTACCCCGGTACTCCCACGCTCTTTACTTGGACTCGTCAAAGAACATTACCAAAAAGGATTACACCCACATCAAGTCTGTTCTCGACAGTGCTATCTTTTACGACGGCAAAGGGGGTGGAGAGGTCAACGACAAGAAGACAAGGCACGGCAGGCCCGCGTTTAGCCATAAGACCGACTTCTGCTGCATCCAGCAACGAGTGATTCTCGTAATGATGGATTCTATGTCCTACACCACATGCTGGAGTACAGATGGGATCACCAGAAACTTTGATGTCACCTAAATCTGGCGATGCTCGTATTCTACAATGAGCAAAGCACATAGGAGATATCGAGGATCGTCGACTTCGAGCTGAGTTCTATCACATCCAGCGGGAACTTGCCCAAATCATCATGAAGGAGGTTCTCGAAAAAACAGGGATGTTCTACGAAGGAGAAATGTCGCGGGAAGACGTCCGAACACGCGTAGCCTCTCAGCGTCTCGACATGAAGCCTTTCACTAAGCTCGGGGACTTTCCCCCTGACATGGATGGATGGCACGACATGTTGGAGTGATTGTCGATATATGACAATGTGTGTCCGTTTAGTCCATACTTTCTGTATGACAAAACTTTGAGTTATGCACGGCGAAACTTTATTTGTGATGTAATTAAACCGTCCTCCTCCTCGACTAGCGAAGATCACTCTAGTTAGGGCATTTTGGCTAAGATGAACTTTGTTATTTATGCTTATGATATGTTGTTTCTATTTTTGCCAAGTCTGTCTCTTTCTGTTGCTCAACTATATATGTTGCATATCATCGACTCATGTGACGATGCAGGTGCGTAGATCATCGATGGCGAAGAAGTGCTACTCCAGGAGTATACGACGAGTGGCCGGAGTGTCAGGCCCAGGTGTACCGGTTTTTGGTTTCCGAGCGACAGCCAGTAGTTAGTTTAGGTTCACGCTAATGTGAGAGAGGGATACGAACTCATGTACTTCATAGTTCCGCTCTCACTCATAGTGTAGCTCTTCTCGTGTATATCATTGTTTAGATGAATGACGATGTAGTTGCAAGTAATCGAGACTTGTATCGCTATTTTCGAGATGATGACGAGAGACCACTTTGTGTTGGATGATGATTATGATGATGACATGGTTTAGTGAGACTATTTGTATGTATATGCTATGATTACATTTGTATGTCTATGATATGCTAAAGATTATTGTATAAAGTCTATTCAAATACAAAATAAATATGCATAAAAAATAGAAACTAATAAAACTAGCAGTAGTGAGGGGAACAAAGTTAGCAGTAGCGCTCCCTTACCAGTAGCGCTTACTTCTAACAAGCGCTGTAGATATTAGCAGCAATGCTCTTATCGAAAGCGCGCTACTGCTAGCCATGTATAGCAGTAGCATGGGACGATAGACGTTACTGCTACATGTTAGTTGTAGCGCCTTATCAGTAGCACGACCACCCGCGCTACTGATAGGCAAAATACCCGCGCTATTACTAGAGTTTTCCCTAGTAGTGCAAACAGATGGCCGAGATCTATTGAATCTGCCTTTTTTATGTCTTTTTATATTGATATAGATTATTATATGTCCTTAATTATTTTCCTCGTTAGAGTTCCCAAGCAAACAGCCATTTTAGGAAAGTTTATCCCTCTCTTATCCTTACACTGACAAAAAAGCAAACAAACAGGGCAGCGGCCTAGGCGTGGAGGAGAGGTTCTTGGTCGACTGTAGCACAAATGCTAGTAGGTACTATAGCTATAAGGGGACGTGGCCAGGCTTTGGTACTTTTTATAACACGGTATAGAAGCTAGCGCTCGTACATACGTGCATACACTTATCTCCATAAATGCACACACGCACATCCTATCCCTATGAGCACCTTTGAAAGACTAAGACGGGATCTTAAAATTTACGAAGTCATCGTAGGCGCCTCATCGTCAACGGGATAGTCTTCTCCCATTAAAAGCACATCACCGAAATCCTGAAATAAATCCAGTAATAATGTAAGCAATAATTCGAGCACCAGGACTTAAACCCTAATGAGCTTTTGGTACTGCATAAATATAAATATGCATGGCAAGTCCTAGGGGGGCATATAAGGTAAATCATCTGTCTGAATCTAGTACCTAACAAAGCCATGGTCTTCACTTAGTTGTTTTGTTCCATTATGGCATCGACAACAAGTTCAACCTCTTTAGATGGCATCACTTCATTTTTGAAAAATACACTTTCGTTTAGAATGAGAATGCTGATATGCTTTTAGCTTATTTGCATTGTTTTTATGTATGTTTTAAAATATTAGAGAAAGGAAAATTTTGCATTGTTTTTCTAGAACATATCAAGAGTGTTATGATTTCTTACTCATATAAGTTTTTAAAACCTTTATTCCATATGCGTAAAAAAATGTTTCTTTCCATTTTCCTATTAATTAAGTCACGTGACTTAACTACTCCAATGACCACCTTTCCTAGAGACGACCGAGCCGGCACATCATCTTGAAATTGATGAACTGCCACAAGCGCCTTCGTCGACCTCTCGCTGAACGCACATCATTGGTAGGCCTGAAATAAATTCAGGAAAACGCGAGCACCAATTGGTCCTCCTACTGAAATTGACGAAGTCACCATAGGTTGGTCCGCGCAAAACCATTTTAGTTATCGTCCAGATACTAATAAGGAAGGTGATATTTTTAGTTTGGTCGCTGATTTTGGTCTGTTCTTTTATCATACATTGTTGCTCCATTGCCCTGTCTTTCTCCGCCTATCCTCTGGGCAGAGCTGGTCTTGAATCGACATGTTTGTTTTCGACTGGAGAGCAGCTAAAATTCATTGCTGATATCGTGATTCAAACACATGACCAAGTTCTTTTGCATGTGTGTTATAAAGCAAGTTCTTTTCTCGTACATAAGAGTCGATTTTTTTTGTACATCTTCCCCACCTGAGCCAGCTATGCTTTTGTGCGGCTCAGGCAATCCATGCTGTAGGGAGAGCAAAAAAATAGGCGGTGCCATCAGGGATTGAACTCAGGGCATGTACAATGGTTCTATCTTAAGAGTGCCACATAGGATAAATGATGAGGTAGACGAGAGAGAAATCGTAAGATAAGGCTTGTCTTCTCTTATTCAAGAGAAGACAAGAGATGATCTCTTAGCACAATTTGTCTCACCACATTTTTAGGAACAGTTAATTATTAAAGATAAGGCTAAGAAATGACTCATTGTAGACATGTTTTTTTGTCATCTCTAATTTACATGCAAGATTTAAAATAAGACTATCTTATCAACCATTGTACATGGTGAGACGCGCCGCATTTTGCGGCGGGTAGCCGCCCGACGCACACAGAAGCTGCGAACTGGGCCGGCACAGCAGCGGGAGCGCACCTGAAAAATCAAAAAATAATGCGCTGGATCAGGTTCAAACACATGGCCCCACATACTACGCGCGGGCTATTAACCAGAGCACTTGAAGAGTCTTGCTGTCCAATTCCTAACTCGAGGCTTATTGTTAGATAAAATGTCTTATAAAAATTCAAACATGATTTTTCTAAGGAAGTAAATACTTTTTGAAACGTGAAATATTCCAAAAAAAATGATGGAAATTAGAAAATCAAACATCTCTTGATTTTGCGATTTTCAAAAAATAATTTTGAAATTGGAAATAAAAGTGAAAACACGAACATTTTCTCAAACTCCGAACAAAAATTAAAAACATGAACATTTTTTCAGATGACATTTTTTGAAAAATACGAACATTTTTTGAATATATGAACATTTTCTGAAATCCGAACAATTTTTTGAAACTCCGGACAACAATTTAAAACATGAACATTTTTTCAGATGTGAATTTTTTTTTAAAATACGAACATTTTTTAATCTATGAACAATTTTGGAAATATGAACAAGTTTTTGAAAAGAAAACAAATTCTTGAAAATGCAAACTTTTTTAAAAAATACGAACATTTTTTAAATTCCCGAACATTTTTAAATTTGTGAACAAAAAGTAAATATGAGATCATTTTTAAATTCTCAAACACTTTTTGTAAAGTGCGAACATTTTTTGAAGTTGTGAACAAATTTTGTAAAAATGAGACCAATGTTTGATTGGGAACAGATTTTGAAACGCTGAACAATTATCAAAAACAAGAAACATATTTTAATTTCGAACAATACTTGAATTCTCGAACTTATTTTGAAATAAAAAGATAAAAGAAAAATATAGAAAATAAAAAGAAAACAAAACAGATAAAAAACTCAAAAAATAAGCAGAAACAGAAAATAAAAATCCTCTTAAGGAACGTTCTAGAAGCAGATAAAATCCGGCTGGGAAACTTCTAGAAAGTTCCAAAAACCAGAAGTGCCTAAAGCGGGAGATGGGCCGGCCCACTTTATCGCACCCATGTGTGAGGTCGACTGTTTGACGCAGAGAACGTCAAATAGGGTTTTCCTTGAACTCACGACCTCCTTAGAGCATCTCCAACATGCGCCCAAAAACTGCACCGCGCGCTAAAATTCAGGTTTTTTGGACGCCGGGCAGCTCCAGCAGATGCTATAAAATAGTGCGCGCGAAAAAGGTTTGGGAACGCGCTAAAAAGCGTTATCGCATGCTGCAAATTTTAGGTGCCGGATTGCACGCGCTTCACAATTTGCACTGCGTGTTTTTTTGGAGGTGCGTTTTTGGGCATTTGAAAAATCAATGTTGGGTCCGGCGCACTAAAAGTGCTACAGTAGCACGTTAAACTATTTTAGTGCGCAAAACATGTGCGCCTGTTGGAGATACTCTTATACAGCCCCAAAGGATTCACTCCACCAAGCTACTCATGGTTGTGAGTACAAGGTAGGATTCTTTTGCCTATGAAATAGTCCCACCTCCCTTCCTTACAGCTCAGCCCACCAATTGATATGTCTGTAATTTGAAATTAATAAACAGCTCTAAAATCAAAGCGAAGGGTGAGGAATCTGTCCCATTCGCTCAGAAATATGAGCAGGAAAGAATGAAATTAAAAAAAGGAATAAACTACAACTGTACCTCATGAAGTATCAGTGATCATATTTTTCTTGTCAGGATAAAGGAGTTTTATTCCAAATGAATCGGGTTACAATCGAGAGGAAGTAGTTCCTCTATACAAGGCGGATCTCTACCTAGCCACACAGTAGTAGTACTTTCCGTGTGACTAGACAAAGCCAACCGATTTGCTACCCTATTTTGCTCATGTTTAATCTCCAACGGAAAAAACTCCCCCTCTACCATAAGATGCTTGATCTGATCAACTAAATAACTATATGCCAACACGGATAGCTTGTCTTCAGTCAAGGCTAGAAATGCCTCTGGAGAATCTAAACAATGACCAGCAAGCTAATATGTTGAGCTGCCAGTGCCATACCTTGCATTAACGCATGTAACTCCGCCTACAGCGCATCATTACAATTAAATAGACAACGGTAGGCTACAAAAATCACACTCCCGTCGTGTCTCCTTAAGATCATTCCAGTCGACGCTGAATCATTGTCGGGGGTTGGGTGCGACATATGCCAAAGGATGGCTTATCATGGTGGGAGCGAGTAACACGTCGCCGGTGCCAGGAAACGGGATGAGGCAAAGACATGCACGCCGGCGGATCTTACCCAGCTTCGGGGCTCTCCGGGGAGATAACACCCCTACTGCTGCTCTGCGGGGTCTCCGCATGATCACTAGGGCAAAGTGAGTACAAGGTTGCTCCTCGAGCTGTATTCTGGAGGTAGGAGAAGGCAAGGCTAGCTCTCTCCTTCCTCTATGATCTGGTCTAGTGCTAATGGATTCGAACCCTTTGCATGGGTGCCCCGGGAGGTTTATATAGGCCTACCCCCCGGGGGTACAATGGTAATCCGGCTGGACGCGGGTCCCAGCCGTCTGTCTCTCAGGCCACCGTCTTCTCAGCCGACTGCTGGGGCCCGCCGACTGGCGGGCCCCGCCAACAGGCCCGACGTTGTAGACATGCTTCTGATGACGCAGGCTTGGTCATGGGGTCGTGGCAATAGTGCCGCCGTCTATCGGACGATCACTGTCGCCATTCCCCGTCTTCTCTGGTTAATGGCATGTGGGGCCCGTGGGAGGGGCCGGTCGACTCCAGGGAGCCGACTCCCACGGGTCCGTCTTTGGAACGCACTCCTCGTCTTCTGTGCTCCCGCTGACGGGCGGGTCCCGCTGACTCTGGGTCGTACAGATAGGCCGACGTGGGCACAGTGCGCCGCCTACTGAGGCTGAGGTCAGAGCAGGCATGGCAACAGTGCTGCGCCACGACGGAGATCTCCAGCGATACGACGCACTATAGCAATGCTAGCCCCTCGTAAGCAAGGTGGAGACGGCCATACCGTGGCCGTACCCCGCCCCGTCCATCGTGGCGAAGGCAGGAGATGGTTGGAGTCGCGGGCCGACTTCCATGGGACTTGGCTTATCTTGGAGTCGCCTCTGGGACTCGGCTTATCTTAGAGTCGCCTCTAGGACTCGGATTATCTTGGAGTCGCCTTTGGGACTTGGCTTGAGGGGCGTAGCCTGCCCCGATGTCTCGAAAGGTTCTGGGCCTCGGGTTAGCCTACCCATGGCCCATTACTCCAACAGTAGTCCCCGAAGCTGGTGAGGCTCCAAGGGTGATACGTCATGGGGCCTCAACAGTTTCATTCTCCTGGTGGTGGAATCTGGGCTTTGCTTGCCGTCTTCCTTCAGGCCGACTATCCGGAGTCGGACTCGCAGAGGGCCGTCTTGCTCCGCAAAGAGTTCGAAAGTCGCGGCGGGAAACCAGGCGGCGTGCCTGATACGCTTCCCCGCGGCCGCCCGCCGCGGCCCTGTCGCGTGGCGCCACGCGGCGAGGACAGTCTGCCTACCCACGCGCGCGACAGGACAGGCCGTTAGGCGGGGCCCGCCACTACCGCGCCTCGGCATGCGAACGGATCCGCTGCGGCCGCACGGACGGTTGGGTTTCCCACGTTGTTACTGCGCGCAGTAACTTCGTGGGGTAAATCGTGGGAGGGGCGTGGCCTCGTGCGTAGTTAATGCCACGCCCGCCCCATCGGCTTCTCAGCCTACAAGGCTATAAGTAGGCGGGGGGAGAGGAGCGGCGAAGCACACGCGCCCATCTTCCCTGTTCCCCCACCTCCTCTTGCTCTCTCTGCTTCCTCTGCTTCCTTCTTGCCGCCGCCGTGCCGAACCACGCCGCGCCAGCAGCGATGAGCTCTTCCTCCGCCGCTGCGGCTTCTGCCGTGCGCTCCGGCGTGTGGGACGGCTCCGAAGTGGACGACGACCTCATCGAGTTTCTCTGCAAGACGCGCCGCCTCCCCGGCGCAAACCTCGTGCGAGCCTGCGCCGCGCCGGGGAGGGAGATATCGCCAGTGCCGGAGGAGGGCGAGCGGGTTATTTTCTGCTCGCACCTCATGCGCGGCCTGGGGCTGCCGGCGAGCGGCTTCTTCCGCTCCTTATTGGAGTTCCACGGGCTCCAGCTGCACCACCTCACCCCGAACACGGTGGTGCTGCTGGCTGCCTTCGCCACCCTGTGCGAAGGCTTTCTCGGTGTTCTCCCCACCATCGAGCTGTGGGGAGAATTCTTCCAATCCAAGCTCGGCACGCACGTCGCCGGCGTGTCGGCTCAATGTGGCGCCTTCATCGTGATGCGGCGATCGACAGCCGACAATCCATTTCCCTCCATCCCGCTGATCAAGTCGGTGAAGATGTGGCGGCGGTCGTACTTCTACATGAAGAACGTCGCCCCAGACGGTGACTGGGTCAATCTGGCGCCCTACGAAGCCGGCGCACCGGCTGGGAGGCTCCCCAGCTGGTCCCACCGAGTTAAGACGCTGACTCCCGCCGGCGCCGCCGCCGTAGCACGACTCCGAGTTCTGACGCAGTCCGAGGGCCTGGTTGGGGCCGACTTGCTGGCCGCCTTCGTGGCGTGCCGAGTCTTCCCCCTCCAAGGTCGACCTCATCTGATCAGTCAGATGAGCGACCACCGGGACCCGAGTCGGATGTGCACCAAGGACATGCCACGCGCAGAAGTGGCGAACATGGTGAACCACATCGCGAACTGCGAGCTCGCGGCGGACTGGCAGTTTGACAAGGAGCCATACTCGCGCGCCAACCCCTCTCTGGTGGTAAGTCGCATCTCTTGTTGCTCTGTTTTCTTTATAGCCGAATCCGACTTCTGATCTTTATTGGTTCCTTTGAGTCAGAACCCCCTCATTCAGCCTGCAGCCTGCGTCGCAAGACCGCCCCGCGAGTTCGTCCCCGACCGAGCGGAGAGTGACGTTGACGACCCCGACTTGAGGGCGGCGGCGATGGAGGCCGACGCCGAAGGCGGAGGAGGAGGAGCAAGAAGCAGACTCAGGCCCTCGGCCACCTTCGCTGACTGGCCTGAAGACGGCACCGAAGGGGAAGTCGCCCCGCGCCACCAGCCAAGAGTCGGCCAGCTGGGTGCGAGTTCCTCCGCCGGCTTGGCTGGCCAAGGCGGCGTGAAGAGGCGCCACGCCGGGACGAGCTCGCTCGGCGGCAAGCCAAAGAAGTTCAAAGGGGCGGCCGTCGCAACCAAACGGGAGGAGGCGGCCACGAAGGCCAACCGCTTCCGCAAGGAAGTGAAGAGGCTGCTGCTAGTCTTTGCGCAAGTGTTTCCGCCTTTGTCTTGTTTTCCTCTGGTGAGTCTTGTCCGAGTTTTTCTTTTACACTCCCTTCTTGCTTCAGGGCTCCCCTTACCCTTGAGAGGGTCGCCGCCCCCTCCGTCATGGGGTCGGCAGAGACGTCCGCCAACACCCGGCGGGTTGACCCCGCTGCCGACTTCCGGGAGGCGACGGAGCGAAACGCGCAGGAGAGGCGCGACGAGGAGGAGGCCTACCGTCTGGAGAAGGCGGAGGCCGAGAAGGCGGCGGCCTCCGCCCAGAAAAAATTGGAAGAGGCCGAAGCCGCCATTGTGGCAAGACGGCAAGCTGAGGAGGCCGCGCCCCGCCGATCAGCATTGCACGTCCTCCCGCTGTCCTCCGCACCGCCACCTCCGGAGTTCACGGGAAAGACTGGAAAAGCCGGAGCCGAGAACCCCATCGCGGAGAAGGAAAGCGGTGAGGCCTCCATGTCGGATACGCTCGCGCCGCCACCGCCGCCTCCGCCACCGTCTAGGAGCGCGCATGGCAAACAGCCGGCAGGCCCGCCGGTGCCACCGACTAAGGACGAGGCCGTGGCGAGGCTGCTCCTTCAAGTCACCTCGCCAGCGCGCCGCCGCCTCGAGAAGACGACTTTGGCGCCGCGTCCCTTGGAGGTCGGTGCCGCCAGCTCGGCCATCCCAGACGCCGAGGCGACGAGCGCAGCGCCCGTTGGGTGGGTGCGCGGAGGCGGCACAGGTCCGCTAAACCAGGCACTTCCGGATGTCCAGGCGAAGCTGCGAGCCGAGGGCGACGCCCTCCAGAACTGCACCAGGGCGCATCTGGCATCGCGAACGGCCGTCCGAGTATGCTTCTTCTTTGATACTTGTCTTTCTTGTTCTTCTCTGTGGGGGCGCGCCAGCGCACCCACTGGGTGTAGTCCCCGAGTTTCAGGCCGGCTGCTGAGCAGGCGGTTCGGAACTCCCTCTGGCGAGTTAAAAGTATTTATCTTTGTCTGAAATGTTTATTACAGGAGTATCACAACCTCCGCGCCACTGCCTTCAACCGCAATGTTGAGGAGTTGGGCAAGCGAACCGCCGACTTGACGGAGAGCCGGAGTGAGTTCTTCTTCTTCTTCGCGGGGGCGCGCTGGCGCACCCGCGGGCTATAGTCCCCGAGATTCGGACCGACTGCTGAGCAGTCGGGCCGGATCTTCCCGGCGACCTTCTTTACTGACGACTTAACGTTTCTTTCTTTCGTTTTTCAGGGGCTAACGCCACTCTTCAGGAACAGCTGGGCGAAGTTAACACCGCCTTGCGCGTCAAGGGGGAGGAGTGCAGCAAGCTTCCCGCGGAGCGCGACCTGCTGGCTGCGCAGCTGGTCGAGCAGAGGGAGCTGCTCAAGAAGGCGCAGGACGAGGCCGAGAAGAAGGAGGCTGCTCTCCTGGCCGAGTTCGAGAGCGAGCGCTCCTCCTAGACTGACAAGGAGGCGATGTTGACCTCCGGCTTCCATGAGATCGAGGACATCGTCGACGGTGAGTTTCTTTTCTTCCTTTCTTTCTTTGAGCTTCCGACTATAGGTCGGGCTGACTTCTGATATTTTGACTTGCTTCTTTTTTGTCTTGGCAGACTTCTTCCCTGGCCACTCGCAGGCAGTCACTCAGGCCATCGAGGCTGATCGCGAGGCACAGAGGGCAAACGGCACGGAGATCGCCGCTAACGTCCCCCTGACCGTCGACGAACAGCTTCTGAGCATCGAGGCCCGTCTTCGGCCGGCCCATCGGTTGATGTGCCGGCTTTAGGGTGCCGGCGCCCAGGCGGTTGCCGCTTTATGGCCAGACATGCCGGCTCTGCGCACTGCCAGTCGAACTGTCGACTGGCTGGAGGTCGCAGCTGGCCGTCTTGACGCCTGGAAGGGTTCCTCGGCCCGGGCCGGAGCGCGCCGGGCCTTGGAATTCGTCAAGGCGTGGTATCCGGGGCTGGACCTGGACCGGCTGGCCGCGTTCCGGTCAAAGGCCCAGGTAGAGCTGGTGGTTGTGGAGGGCGCCCTTGTCGAGCGTGCGGCGGCGATCGCCGACTACACAGATACCAGTGTCTTCGTCCCTGAGCGGGCTGCAGGCGGCGAGGGGGTGCCGCCGGAGTGGTTCGGCATGAACCCGGACTACCACGAGGACTCGGCGGAGGTGATTGGCTCCAGCACCGAGGAGGAAGGCGAGGCGGAGGACGAAGGCGAGACGGAGGCGCCAGAAGATGGAGCGGGCGACTAGCCTCAGCTCGACCGCGCCTCCAGCAATGAGCTGCGTCCGACCGGGCCGGCTGCCGCTGGTGGCGATCAAGCCGAGACTGCCCAGCCGGCTGCCCCGGCGCCTGACACCGCCGTCTCCTCCGACCCTCCGAACTCGTCTGCCGCTCCCTAGGCTGCCGTCTGGCTTTACTTTATCTGCTTAAATAATCTTTGAAGAACTTGTTAATTTGCACAATTCCAGCCGCGGGGTGTATTTTGAACTTCTGTTTGAAGATTCGGCCAAGGGCCTATGCTATGTAAATATTAATCCGAGTTCTATCTTTCCTTGCTCATTGCTCCTTTTGCTTTTTCCTTTGCTGCCTTCCCCTAGTTGCCGCCTTGTCAGCCGGACAACCGCTCCGCGGACTGCCGCTGGACCAAATGCCTGGCTACTTTGGGGAAAGCAAGTACTTGCCATTCATTGGAGTCTTTTCAACAAGTTGGATAGAAAGCGGCAAGCCGACTACTCACGAGTCGGTTTGTGAAAAGGGGCTGGAAGCCGGCTTACGCTATGTTAATGCTTTAGGTCCTTAGCCATTTTTCGTGTGAGCGCCCATTCATCCTTACTCCTGCCCGCCAAACAGTCGCTTTGCGAGCTGCGGCTTCTGGCAGGAGACAGCTTAGGCACCGCACACTACTTGTCCGATTTCAGGAAGCATTTCATAGCGCAAGACGGCGAGTCCCTGGGCCGACTAGCCGAACCCCGGCGCCAAGCGACATACCAAGGAGTAGCATACTCGAAGGAATAGTTCTTATCATATAGATAACAAAAAGGGGCAGTCCCCGAGCTCGTCTCGGGGGGCCCAAGGTCTTGGTACTTTAATACAAAGGGGTAGCATGGTACATACTGCATCAATTGTAAAATCTTCGGAGGAGATTTGCATTCCATGGTCGTTCCGACTCTTTGCCGGAGTCGTCTCTCTTGCGTGCTCGAGGCTTCTGAGCATCGATCAGGTAGTAGGAGTCGTTGCCCAGCACTTTGCTGATAATGAAGGGGCCTTCCCAAGGTGCCGACAGCTTGTGCTGGCCGGCTGTCCGCTGGATCTGTCAGAGCACAAGGTCGCCTTCTTGGAAAGATCTCGGCTTGACCTTTCTATTGTAGTACCGGCGCAGACTCTGCTGGTAGATGTCGGACCGGCTGAGTGCCAACAGCCGGCCCTCTTCCAGCAGATCGACACTGTCTTGACGTGCTTCTTCTGCTTCCTCCTCGGTGTACATGGTGACTCACAGGGAGTCGAACTTTATGTACGTTGGGATGACGGCTTCAGCACCGTAGACAAGGAAGAAAGGCGTGAAGCCGGTTGACTTGTTTGGAGTCGTGCGCAGACTCCAGAGGACGGCTGGCAGCTCCTCAAGCCAATAGCCGGCCGAACGCTCCAGTGGTTCGACCAGGCGGGGCTTGATGCCGGATAGGATGAGGCCGTTTGCTCGCTCCACCTGGCCGTTTGACTGCGGATGGGCAATGGACGCTAAGTCCAGTCGGATGCCCTGCGTCGCGCAGAAACGGGCCAAGGCGCCTTTGGCAAAATTTGTGCCATTGTCGGTGATGATGCTGTGTGGGATACCGTACCGAGTCGTGATGTCGGCGATGAAAGTCACTGCAGTCGGACCATTCAATTTCTTGATGGGTTTTACTTCTATCCACTTGGTGAACTTGTCCACCGCGACAAGTAGATGAGTTAGGCCACCTCGTGCCGTCTTGAATGGTCCCACCATGTCCAGGCTCCAAACCGCAAAGGGCCAGGCGATGGGGATGGTCTTGAGCGCGGAAGCCGGCTGAAGCGGCTTGGAACAGAACACCTGGCACCCCTTGCATTTTTGGACTAATTCCTTGGCCTCTTCTAGGGCAGTTGGCCAGAAGAAACTGTGTCGAAAGGCTTTGGCGACGAGTGCTCTTGAAGCCGCATGGTGACCGCACTCGCCTTCATGGATGTCTCTGAGAATTGCTTGGCCTTGTTCTGCCTCGACGCAGGGTTGGTAGACACAGGTGACGCTGCGCCTGACCAGCTCTCTGTTGACTATAGTGTAGGATGCCGCTCGGCGTTGCACTTGCCGAGCCAAGATTTCATCAGCTGGCAGCTCTCTGTTTACTAGGAACTTGAGGATGGGCTGGGCCCATGAGGGTGTTGCTATTTCTTCAATTGCCACTATTGCGACTTGGACAAGGGCGGCTGGGCTGGGAGGCGGCGGGCTGGAATCCGCGGCCGCTTGCTGGATTGGCGAAGTCCCCGGGCCGACTGGCGCAGTTCTCGGGCCGAGCTCTGGAGTCTTCGGGCTGACCGTCGCAGTCCCCAGGCCGGGTTCTGAAGTCCCCGGGCCGGCTTTGACTGCGGTATTCTTGGAGTCGTCCGTAAGAATTCTCGTGCCGTCTGCTGGTGCTTTTGAGTCGGATCCGACTTCTTCGGGGGGAGCCGGCACAAAGATGGAGTCTGATTCTGGTGAAGGCTTGATAGACGGCTTGAGGAGGCACTGAAGGGCGACGCCGGATGGTATCGCTTGGCGGGTGGAGCCGACTCGTGCCAGGGCGTCTGCTTGGTCGTTGTCATTTCTTGGTACGTGAAGGAATTCGCACCCCTCGAAATATCCGTTGAGTTGCTGCACCAGGAAGCGGTAGCTCCCCATGTTTGCATCTTTGGCGTCCCAGTCGCTAGACGACTGCTGGACTACCAAATCGGAATCGCTATAGCACAGGATCCGGCGGATGCCGAGTTCTTTGGCAAGCCGGAGCCCGTGAATGAGTGCCTAGTATTCGGCGACATTGTTGGAGGCGGCGAAGTGGATTTGGAGCGCATACTTGAGCTTGTCGCCTTTAGGGGAGGTGAGGACGACGCCGGCTCCCAAGCCGGTGCGCATCTTGGAGCCATCGAAATGCATCCGCCAATGAGTGGAGTCGGGCGCTGGCGGCAGGTACTGGGTCTCGGCCCAGTCGACAAGGAAGTCGGCCAGTGCTTGTGACTTGATGGCGGTGCGGGGCTGGTAGTAGATGGTGTAGGGAGCCAAATCTATGGCCCATTTGGCCACTCAGCCCGAAGTGTCTCGGCTTCCAGTGATCTCGGCCAGTGGAGCTGTGCAGACCACAGTGATTGGATGCTCTTGAAAGTAAGGCTTCAACTTCTTGGCGGCAAAGTGCACGCCGTAGCACATCTTCTGGTAGTGGGAGTAATTCTGCTTGGAGGTCGACAGTACCTCGCTCAGGTAATATACCGGTCTCTGGACAGGGAGCGCCTTGCCTTCCTTCTTGCGTTCGACTACGATGACTGTGCTGACTACCCGGCTGGTGGCGGCAATGTATAGGAGCATAGGCTCTTTAGGAGTCGGAGCCGCCAGCACAGGGGGAGTAGTCAACATCTTCTTCAACTGGAGAAATGCTTCGTCTTCCTTGTGGTTCCACTCGAAAAAGGTGGTCTTCTTCATCAGTTGGTACAAAGGGAGAGCCTTCTCGCCCAGCCGACTGATGAATCGGTTGATGGACGCCAAGCAGCCGGTGAACTTCTGCACATCTAGCAGTCGGCAGGGGACTTCCATCCTCTCGATGGCTTTGATCTTTACAGGGTTGCACTCTATGCCGCGTTCGGAAACCAGGAAGCCAAGGAGCTGGCCGGCTGGTACTCCAAAGACGCACTTCTCAGGGTTGAGCTTGATCTGGAATCGGCGTAGATTCTCAAAGGTTTCCTGGAGATCCTCCAACAGCGTTCCATGCTTTTCCGCCTTCACCACCACATCATCTACGTAGACTTGGGCATTTCTGCCGAGTTGCTTGAGGAGACACTTCTGCATGCAATGCTGAAAGGTGGCGCCGGCATTCCTCAAGCCGAACGTCATAGTCAGGTAGCAGAAGGCTCCAAACGGCGTGATGAAGGCAGTCTTCAGTCTGTCTGCCGGGTTCAGCTTGATCTGGTGATATCCTGAATATGCATCTAAGAAGCTCAACAGCTCGCATCCGGCTGTGGAGTCTATCACCTGATCAATTCTTGGCAAAGCAAATGGATCTTTGGGGCAAGCTTTGTTGAGGCTTGTGTAGTCAATACACATCCGCCACTGCTTGTTCTTCTTGAACACCAGGACCGGGTTTGCTAGCCACTCTGGAAAAAACACCTCCATAATGAAGCCGGCTGCTAGGAGTCGGGCTATCTCTTCTCCAACAACTCTTCTCTTCTCTTCTGACAGGCGGTGCAAGGACTTCCTGACGGGTTTCACATCAGATCGGACATGTAACTTGTGCTCTGCGAATTCCGTCGGTACACCTGGCATGTCTTTAGGGGACCATGCGAAGATGTCTCGATTCTCATGGAGGAAATCGACGAGCTCGCCTTCCTATTTGCTGTCTAGGTTCACACCTATGACAACATGCCTCTCTGGGTGCTCCTGGTCCAAAGGTATCCTCTTTGTTTCTTTAGCCGGCTTGAACGAACCCTTAGCTTCCGACTCCTTGGGGTCAGGCGACATCTCTGGCTGCTTGCCGGCCATCGCCACAACCCAATCAAGAAGCCGCCTCTCAGCTGCGATCACCAGGGACTCGGCTAGCCGTCTGCTCTCAGCCGCGCAAGTGGATGACTTCATGTAGTCGCCGGCTACGGTTAGAATTCCCTTAGAACTCGGCATCTTCATCTTGAGGTAGGCGTAATGGGGGACCGCCATGAATTTGGCCAAAGCAGGTCGGCCAAGCAATGCCTGGTATGGGCTTTCGAGGTCCACCACTTCAAACCAAACTGGCTCTCGGCGGAAATGATCTTTGTCTCCGAAGAGGATGTCTATCAGGATCTTGCCGATTGGTGAGCAGGAAAGGCCAGGTACAATGTCGTGGAACACAGTTCGGTTATTCTGAAGCTGTCTTTGCTTGATTCCTAATTTCTCCATGGTATCCTTGTACAGGATGTTGATGCTACTGCCTCCGTCTATCAACACTCGCGAAAAGCGAGCGGCCCGCCTATCAGTGGCCAAGGTAGCACGCAAAACCAAGGCGTAGGAGCCCGGATTCGGCATCACCTCTGGGTGATCTGCTCTGCTCCAACTGATAGGCTTCTCGGACCAATGCATAAACTCCGGAGTATCCGATGCTACTGCATTTACTTCTTGCTGCTGCAGCCGTCTGCTGCGTCGATCATCAGCCATACTGGTGAACACTACATAGGCTCCATGCTCTTCCGGGTACTCATCTTGTACGGCGCCGACTGTCCTGGTAGCCGGCAGCTGGGGCGGCGGTGGAGGCGGCGGCCCAGCAGGCAGAGGAGGAAGGAGGCCATCTCCCTTGGCGATTCTGGGGAGCCAGTGGCATTTCCGGGTGGTATGGTTTGACGGCTTCGCGCCCCTGTGGAACTTACAGGGACCGTCTAGAGTCTCCTCGTAAGAGAAAGCAGGCAACCAGTTGGACTTGCCGCCTTTCTGCCGCTTCGTCGGAGGCTGCCCCTTCGGCTGTTGGTCTTCGACTGTCGCAATCTGCCGGCTGCTGGAAGCCGGCTGCGGGGCCTTGCGCTTGTGATCATTCTGTTGCTGTCGCCGGCTGGCGTCTCCAGCCGGAGTTCTGGGAGCCTGAGGGGCCACCATGCCAGTCGCACTGACCTGGATTTCCGTCTTCATTGATGAGTCGGCCGTGGCATACTTGTCTGCTATGACTAGCAGCTCGTCGAGGGTCTCCGGCTCGTCGCAGAGGAGCCTGTGCTTGAGGAGGGTGCCTTCTCTGCACCCGGAGGTGAAGTACTCGATAGCCTGCACCTCGTGCACTCCCTCGCAGGAGTTCAGAAGCTCGCCCCAGCGAGTGAGGTAGTCGCGAGTTGATTCGTCAGGACCTTGCACGCACAGGGAAAGCTGACGCGGCTTGGGGGGTCACTTGTACGTGCTTGTGAAGTTGCGGATGAAGGCCTCGGTGAAGTCGACCCAGCTGTTGATGCTGCGGGGCTTCAGACTGTTCAACCACGTCCAGGCCGTGCCCTGGAGCATGAGGGGAACATACTTCACGGCAACACGCTTGTTGCCGTTTGCTATGTTGACGGCTGTGGAGTAGTCAATTAGCAATCTTCCGGCTTCACGGAGCCAGTGTACTTGGGCGTGTCTCGAGGGAGCGTGAACCCTTTAGGAAAGGGCTAATCTCGGATGTGGGGTCCGAAACAGGGAGGACCCAACTCGTCTTCTTCTTCGAGCGCCAGGGATCGGTGGAGTCGGTCGATCCGGTGGCGGGCATCATTCTCTCCAACTCCCTCTCGGCGGCCAAGGCGGTCGCCGAGAGTCGGGTGTTCAACAGGTGGCGGGGAAACTCGCCTTTCTCTTCATGGTGGGGGAGGCAGATAGTCGCCCTGCCGTTCCACTGCTCTTGGACGGCCGTCTTGGTCGCGCTCGATGGTGATGCGAGTCCGACTGTGGCTGACAGCCGGATCCTTGTCTTTCCTTTCGCGGACACCGCCAGTCGGCGTCCGAGACGTCGCGCCCTGATCTCGGCGGGGAGGCGAGTCGTTGTTTCGTCGTTGCGGGGCCTCTGTACGGCCGCCGGCTTCGTTCTGCGCGGCAGCCGCTTTGAGGAGCCGCTGGACTCGCTCGGTCATCAGGCGGCGCTCTTCACCTTGGAAGTTGTCTAGCTCGTCTGCCGCCGCCTGGGTGGTGCGGATGTTCTCCGCAGGCGTAGCGTACACGGGGCGATCGGCCCCGAACAGGTTGGGATGGCCACGCCGCGTTGCCGGACCGCGCCTAGGCGGCTAGGCCCAGTTGGGGCCGGCGAGCCACCCACAGCGCGATCCATGTCACGCTGGTAGGCTTCTGACAAGCGCCTCATGCTTGCCAGCTTCTTCGCGCCTTCGACGAGCTGAAGGCGGCGTGCCTCCAGCGTCTCGGCGTCAGCGTCCTCCAGAATGGGCGCGGTCAGGTCTCGTAGAGCCGCGTCGAGTGGGTCATGAGCTCCCTCACCGGAGTGCTCGCCATGACTGATGACAAGCACCTCCGTGACGGCGCTTTCGCCACTCTCCTCGGGAGGGAGCGGCTCGTCGTAGACCACCACGTTGGTGGGGAACGCGTCAAGCGACACGGCGTCGGAATCGACCAGCATCGGGTCGGTGGAGCCTACGGACCCCAAGTCCACGGCAGGCTCGCCGGTGACGTGGAGTTGGTCGAGGAGGCCCGCAAGGAGGCTTTCGGGGCCGCCCGCGCCTGCGTCGGATGCAGGCTCGTCGGTGATGCGTGCCTCGCCAAGAAGATCGGCAAGGCAGCTCGCTGCACAGGCGTCGTCGATGCCTTGCAGCGCGTCGGGGCAAGCGCCATCGGGCGTGCCGGGCTGGCTACGCTCGCTGGGGAGGAAGAAGGTTCCCGTCCAGAGCAGGTCTTCGGACGACGGTGCACCTCGCCCCACGTTGGGCGCCAAATGTCGGGGGTTGGGTGCGACATATGCCAAAGGATGGCTTATCATGGTGGGAGAAAGTAGAACGTCGCCGGTGCCAGGAAACGGGATGAGGCGAAGACATGCACGCCGGCGGATCTTACCCAGCTTCGGGGCTCTTCGGGGAGATAACACCCCTACTGCTGCTCTGCGGGGTCTCCGAATGATCACTAGGGCAAAGTGAGTATAAGGTTGCTCCTCGAGCTGTATTCTGGAGGTAGGAGAAGGCAAGGCTAGCTCTCTCCTTCCTCTATGATCTGGTCTAGTGCTAATGGATTCGAACCCTTTGCATGGGTGCCCCGGGAGGTTTATATAGACCTACCCCCCGGGGGTACAATGGTAATCCGGCTGGACGCGGGTCCCAGCCGTCTGTCTCTCAGGCCGCCGTCTTCTCTGCCGACTGCTAGGGCCCGCCGACTGGCGGGCCCCGCCAACAGGCCCGACGCTGTAGACGTGCTTCTGATGACGCAGGCTTGGTCATGGGGTCGTGGCAACAGTGCCGCCGTCTATCGGACGATCACTGTCGCCATTCCCCATCTTGTCTGGTTAATGGCGTGTGGGGCCCGTGGGAGGGGCCGGCCGACTCCAGGGAGCCGACTCCCACGGGTCCGTCTTTGGGACGCTCTCGCCGTCTTCTGTGCTCCCGCTGACGGGCGGGTCCCGCTGTCTCTGGGTCGTACAGATAGGCCAACGTGGGCACAGTGCGCCGCCTACTGAGGCTGAGGTCAGAGCAGGCATGGCAACAGTGTTGCGCCACGACGGAGATCTCCAGCGATACGGCGCACTGTAGCAATGCTAGCCCCTCGTAAGCAAGGTGGAGACGGCCATACCGTGGCCGTACCCCGCCCCGTCCATCGTGGCGAAGGCAGGAGATGGTTGGAGTCGCGGCCGACTTCCGTGGGACTCGGCTTATCTTGGAGTCGCCTCTGGGACTAGGCTTATCTCAGAGTCGCCTCTGGGACTCGACTTAAGGGGCGTAGCCCGGCCCGATGTCTCGAAAGGTTCTGGACCTTGGATTAGCCTACCCGTGGCCCATTACTCCGACAATCATCCAACCTGGAGAAGGCCCCATTAACGGATAAGGCGACCATGTCCGCCGGTGGTCTAGGCCATGCAATGAACCAGTAGCCACCCTTTCATGCACAATCGGCCTTTCCTCCAATAAGGGCATTTTCCCTTTGATGATTTCCTCTGTGTTATACTTCTTGGATAGGTCAAGCGCTTGCATGTAACTTTGAAGATAATCAGACGACACCTTGGTAGGCGGCACCTCCTTCCCATGCGCTAAATCCGACCTCAATGACCATATCCTTTAAATCAACATTATTGTACGATCCGTCATATCATCCTCACAATTAGCAAGAATGTTTCACAGCCAATCCTTGCCGGCATCAACTAGCATACCATGATCAAGTAGCTTCCACACCCTACACATCTGTTCCCACAAAGCACGAGCATGATCACATGTTACCAATGCGTGAAAGCTGCTCTCTTTTTCCTTGCTGCACCAAGGCAGGTATCCTGCTTCGAAATATGTCTATGCTTCTTGCACGAGTTTGTTGACAGTGCACCTGAAACCACTTTCCATGCCATTATGCTCGCCGCACCTGTCGCCACGGCATGGTTCTGCCCATCAGTTGCCAAATGGTAAGCACTCTTGACAGTAAACTGTCCGCTCTTCTCCGGACGCCAAGCAATAAAATCCTATCTATTCCTTGGAGAGGTTCAGATTTTAGTTATCAACAATCAGAATTACATATGGCCAAATGACACCACGGCGGGGGATCCCTGCAAAGCGGTGATATAAATATGGGTGATATTCTTAGATGGCCAAATGACACCACGGTGGTGCAATTTGAAAAATATTCGGCACAACAACAACTAGATGGGTTGGGTATCTTTGAGAGGCTCTCAGGTTCACTATATCAAGAACAAGTACGTGTAACATGATCACTTCCTACACTTCAAATAACAACTAGATGGGTCTCTGAGAATGGCTCTCGAATTCACTATCGTAAGAAGTGTAAACTGATCACTTGCTACACTTCAAATAACAACTAGATGACTTTAAGAATGGTTCTTTTTAATACGTTTTATTTTTTGTGTCAATTAAAAAGTGCATGCTTCTGAAAAAATTATGAATTTTTTAAAAGTCGTTCATGCATTTTAAAATGTTATTATAGTTTTAAGAAAAGTGTTCACGTATTGAAATAATGCTCATATAATTTGAAAAATGTTTATCCTTTTTATAAGAAAAAAGTTCATGTAATTCGAAATAGTGTTCACATGCTTAAAAGTATACTCAAATTTAAATAATTCCATGTTCTTTAAAAAAATCCATGTGATCTAGAAAATGCTTACGTGTTTAAAAAAGAATGTTGATGCATTTTGAAACACAAATACACAATTTAAATGTGTGTGGGTGTATCAGGGGTAGTGTGTGAACTAGGTGTAGGCCGTAGCTCGGGAAACGCGGTCGTGACGTCAAGCTCAACGAGATTAGTTTTAAAACTGCTAGGCACTAGTGGAGCTTAGTGTAGACCAAGGGGGGCCATGCCCCCCCCCCCCCTCCCCCTAGTCTTGGCATTCATTGAAGAGCATGCTAGCTTTTAGGGCTAATAAGTGTTTCAGCAAGTGATTAGCCCCTTCTGGCCTACTAATTTGTTCCCCTTGAGTCATGGCCTTCTCTTAAATTTTGCTCAAGCTCGTGTGGTTCAAGAATAGGTGTGCCGTGTGCGTGCGGTTCAAGATCGTCATCTTTAGAATTGACCACGTTCGAAGGCATTGTGATCACATGGACACCGTGATCATAGTCCCTGAAGGTGGTGGGAAGGATAAGCAACAACACAAATGAGACGCTATAAAATAGATAATGTGGACCTATGGAGGGGTCTTGAGTCGCGCTTGTTGTGCTAAGAAAAAAATAGCATGTGATTTTTTCTTCCGCTGTAAAGTACGAGTATGTTTGCTAGTATATCATCATGCGTTTTTTTTACATGGTAATATGTATCTCATTTATAAAATAAAGATCTGGCTACAAGGCACGTAAGCACCGACATTACAAGACTGAAAAGATAGGATAATCCTATGCAAAATACCAACGCCTGTTCCTCTCCTCCGACACCACCAAAGCAGCCACCAAAAGGAAAGAAAACAGATCACCTCTTCATTCGAGCTCGACCAAGTTGTACAGTCCACTTATATTTAGGCGTGGTTGCCCGCAAAAAAAAACAAAAAAAAGTTAGGCGTGGTTGTTAATTTGCTTCCGATATTTCCGCCTCCGAAGTCACGTGTTGCAGCAGGAGTCCTGCAATTTTGGCAAGTTTTGCATCAAATCAGCGTCTCCCGAGCGGCTGCATCCTCTCATCGATCTCTAGCCATGTCGTCTGCGCCGCAACGCACGGCGTCGACGCACAGGTCCGCGGTCGTCCGGGGCACGCACGAGTTTCACATCGTCGGCTACAGCGAGCGTAAGCCGTTCGCCCGTCTCACCAACAAGGCCGCATCATATTACGACCCCCTCTATGCCGACGGCCCCGGGAGGGACCCCTCGATCAAGTCTCCCGCCTTTCAGGTCGGCGACTACACCTGGGACCTCGTCTGCACCTTCGGTTTTCAAGGTCGCCTCACATCCATCGCCCTCGAGCTGCTCACCAACACCATTACCAAGGATGTCATCGCCACGGCCAGCCTTCAGATCGACGACCCGCTTGGCCGGTGGCCGCCCGCAGTGTGGCGAAGCGACGCCGCCCACAGATTCTGCAGGAGAATAATTGTCGGCATGAGCTGGCAGCTGTCGCTACCGGATGCGTTCTGTGGGCACGAGGAGCGCTACGTCACCGACGATGACCGCCTCACCATCATCTGCACCGTCGACATTCTCCAAGAGGATGCCCAGACCGCCGCGGAGACCAGGAAGTGCTTGGTCTCCGTGGTGCCGGCGCCGACCATCCCACGGGATTTTCAGCAGCTTCTGCTACTTCTGAAGAAGTACCCCAAGTTATCCGACGTCACCTTCCTCGTAGAGGATACCGAGTTCCATGCGCACAGGCTTGTGCTTGCTATGCGGTCGCCGGTCTTTGCCACGGAGCTCTTTGGTGACGCGAAGGAGAGCACCACACACCGAATAAGGATAGACGACATGGATGCCTCCACATTTAGGGCCATGATCCGGTTCATCTACACTGACGAGCTTCCGATGAAGCCAAACGACCATGTGGAATCAAGAAGCCCCCTCAATAATTTTAAAGAGGAATACATGTCCACGGCTCGCAAACTCCTTGTGGCAGCAGATCGGTATGATCTCGAGAGGCTGAGGCTCATGTGCGAGAACATACTGTCGGAGTGCATCAATGTGGCCACTGTCATGAAGACATTACTGCTGGTGCGAGGCCGCCAAAGGTGCTATCAGCTCGAGGATTCCTGCATCAAGTACATATCGTCTGATCCTGATGTGTACAACGCGGTGAGGGCGACCAAGGAGTATGAGGAGCTCAAAGAAACATGCAGCTCTTTTATAATTGAGGTCACTGAGAGAGTAGCCACACACATCATGGCCAACCACCCTTCTTCCTCCAGTAGCACTCGACCACCAGCACAAGAGAAGAGCACATCCAGATATATTTTGTCGGATGTAGTCCGCGGCACGCATGAGTTCAGAATCCCCATCTTTAGCTCTTTGCAAACGAGCTACCGTGTTAGTCAAGTAATGACTTCCGACGTATTCAAGGTAGGCAGTTACGACTGGAAGATAAATGTGTACCCGTCTGGATATGACGTTGAAGAGCACATATCCGTCTACCTCTGTCTATGCACTGATCCTGGAACTGCTACAGTCAAGTCATCGATCAGGTTCCGGATCGATGACCCTAACGGCAAATCACCGTCGATGGTGCTTGGTTCAGAAGACACTTTTACAAAGTTGCATCAAACCTCGGGATTTCAGAAGTTCATTGCCGTGAATTCTGCGAAGTCACGGTACGTAGGACACGATGGCTCCCTCACCATACATTGTGACCTTGACGTCCACAAGGAGGCATGCACTACTAGTACTAGCACCACCATCGCTAAATCCATGATAGTTGTACCGCCGTCCAACATTGCGTGGCACCTCGAGCAACTGATGGTGAGTGGGCAATGGTCGAACGTGACGTTCCTGGTTGAGGAGAGCAAGATTCACGCGCACTGGCTCATCATTGCCATGCGGTCACCAGTTCTGTTCGAAACGGTAGCGATGGAGACGTCCAATTGGGTCATACGGATCGACGATATGAAGGCCGCTGTCCTGAGGGCAGTGCTCCACTTTGTCTATACCGACGAGCTGCTTCCTGTGGATGATGTGGTAGCAGCCGGAGAAATGCTCGCGACGGCATGCCGGTTTCGCTTGGAGAGGATGAGGGCCATGTGCGAGAACTTGCTCGCCCGTCTCATTACGAAAGACAATGTCTTAAGCATGCTGGAGCTGGCATGGCGTCACCAATGCGAGGACCTCAAGCTTTACTGCATCGAGTTCACCTCGCTTGCAATGAAGTGATGAAAATACTTCCCTATTCTTTGGTGTTTTTATGTTTAGAAAATGTTTCGTCATCGAATCGCTACACCTCCTTTACACAGATGTACTTCTTTTTTTTTTTCAAATTTTTACGCATCTTTGTTGCAGTCCTTTTCTCGTGTACTTGTTCCTTGTTTAGGATGAGTGATTAGTAGATGGGGAAAACTGAGAAATTATGTGCGTTGGTGTTGGTCATTTTCCTTTGGAGTTGTAAACTTGAAGCTAGCAGGATTCTCATCGCGTAGGGTAGCTTTTTTTTAGTTGAATCGCGTAGGGTAGCTTGGTGTTGGTCATTATGTTTTCATTTTGATTGGCCTGTTCTGTTTGCATTGTTCGGGCCCAGCCAAGCTAATTAGCAAGCGAGGGATTTGTTGGGTTTGTTGTGTGCCGGCTAGGCTAGCTAGCTTGCCAAGGGTAAGGCTATGAATCTATATGAGCCTCCGTGAGCCTCCCTTTATTGCTTTAGTAGCAGAAAAGCTTGTGCACTGCAACGGTGGCATACATATCCTAGTGATTTGACATCAGTCTGTTCGACATATACACTCTCAGATATATATTAATTGTCGATGTTTTATATAAAATTGTACTAAATAAGTGATAATTAATATAGATCGGAGGGAGAAACATTTAATTTCATTTGAGTACGGATAGAGAAAGGCAAGGAAAATTTTGTAGTTGAGTTTTTGGTAAGATTGCTTTGATTTAAATGAGTTAAGCATTACATGGTTTTGGGAAAGTATCCATTTGGTTTATATTATTCCAAGTTAGTACATCAGTTGGGGTTAATAAAAAATCCAATAGGAAATCAAAGGGTGGAGGGGAATGTGGGGAGGAAAAAACGGGTAAGAGGGGAG
>NC_057801.1:71223816-71301845 GCF_018294505.1 Triticum aestivum
GTGTCCCTCCGTGACGGAGGAGACCATCCACTTGCCTCCCCCTCCGGACATGGCTGGGGAAGGTTGAGGCGAGATGTGCAGACTTGGGCACTGGATCTCGAGTGCGCGGAAATGGATGAGCAGATGAGGAAGAAGGCGTGTGTGAAAAGGCGGATCCTTATCCCCTTATATGGACGGACGAAGCTATACATCCCCATCGGCCTGGTAAAACTCGCTTATCTCCCAAGCGCCGTAATTGATGGCGCGGTTGGGTTACCCACGCCCGTATTGATGAGAATCCCGGAATAAGGGGACATAATCTCTGCTTTGACAAGACGTGCCAGGGAAACTGCCTCGCTAAACGCGCTGAGGTGGAACAGTAAAAACGATTTGAATAAAGACTTGTCTGTGGTGTGATGCCACGGTATACGTCAGCAGATTGAATCTGTGTGAATATTATTCTCTCTATGGTGGTATGTGGAACTTATTTTGCAGAGCCGGACACTATCCTTGTGTTCAAAATCTTCTATGAAGTATTCGGAGGAGGAACCCGCCTTGCAATGCCGAAGACAATATGCGCACCGGACTTGTCGTCATTGAAGCCTGGTTTAGGGGCTACTGAGGGAGTCCTGGATTAAGGGGTGTCCGGAGAGCCGAACTATCACCTTCGGCCGGACTCCTGGACTATGAAGATACAAGATTGAAGACTTCGTCCCGTGTCCGGATGGGACTTTCCTTGGCGTGGAAGGCAAGCTTGGCGATACGGATATGTAGATCTCCTACCATTGTAACCGACTCTGTGTAACCCTAACCCTCTTCTGTGCCTATATAAACCGGAGGGTTTTAGTCCGTAGGACGAACAACAATAATACCATAGGCTAGCTTCTAGGGTTTAGCCTCTCTGATCTCGTGGTAGATCTACTCTTGTACTACCCATATCATCAATGTCAATCAAGCAGGAGTAGGGTTTTACCTCCATCGAGAGGGCCCGAACCTGGGTAAAAACATCATGTCCCTTGTCTCATGTTATCATCCGCCTAGACGCACAGTTCGGGACCCCCTACCCGAGATCCGCCGGTTTTGACACCGACAACATACCTTGATAAAGTTTTGAAAAAGTTCAAAATGGATCAGGCAAAGAAAGGGTTCTTGCCTGTATTACAAGGTGTGAAGTTGAGTCAGACTCAATGCCCGACCACAACAGAAGATAGAGAGAAAATGAAAGATGTTCCTTATGCTTCAGCCATAGGCTCTATCATGTATGCAATGCTGTGTACCAGACCTAATGTATTCTTAGCAATAAGTTTAGCAGGGAGGTACCAAAGTAATCCAGGAGTGGATCACTGGACAGCGGTCAAGAATGTCCTGAAATACCTAAAAAGGACTAAGGATATGTTTCTTGTTTATGGAGGTGACAATGAGCTAGTCGTAAATGGTTACGTCGATGCAGGCTTTGACACTGATCCGAACGATTCTAATTAAATCGCAAACCGGATACGTGTTTATATTGAACGGTGGAGCTCTCAGTTGGTGCAGTTTTAAACAAAGCGTCGTGGCGGGATCTACATGCGAAGCGGAGTAAATAGCTGCTTCGAAAGCAGCAAATGAAGGATTCTGGATGAAGGAGTTCATTTCCGATCTAGGTGTCATACCTAGTGCATCGAGACCAATGAAGATCTTCTGTGACAATACTGGTGCAATTTCCTTGGCAAAAGAATCCAGATTTCACAAGAGGACCAAGCACATCAAGAGACGCTTCAATCCATCCGAAACCAAGTCCAGGTGGGAGACATAGAGATTTGCAAGATACATACGGATCTGAATGTTGTGGACCCATTGACTAAGCCTCTTCCACGAGCAAAACATGATCAACACCAAGAATCCATGGGTGTTAGAATCATTACTGTGTAATCTAGATTATTGACTCTAGTTCAAGTGGAAGACTGAAGGAAATATGCCCTAGAGGCAATAATAAAGTTATTATTTATTTCCTTATATCATGATAAATGTTTATTATTCATGCTAGAATTGTATTATCCGGAAACATGATACATGTGTGAATACATAGACAAACATAATGTCACTAGTATGCCTCTACTAGACTAGCTCATTAATCAAAGATGGTTATGTTTCCTAACCATGGACATGAGTTGTCATTTGATTAATGGGATCACATCATTAGTAGAATGATGTGATTGACATGACCCATTCCGTTAGCTTAGCACTTGATCGTTTAGTATGTTGCTATTGCTTTCTTCATGACTTATACATGTTCCTAGAACTATGAGATAATGCAACTCTCGTTTACCGGAGGAACACTTTGTGTGCTACCAAATATCACAACATAATTGGGTGATTATAAAGGAGCTCTATAGGTGTCTCCAAAGGTACATGTTGAGTTGGCGTATTTCGAGATTAGGTTTTGTCACTCCGATTGTCGGAGAGGTATCTCTGGGCCCTCTCGGTAATGCACGTCACTATAAGCCTTGCAAGCAATGTAGCTAATGAGTTAGTTACGGAATGATGCATTACATAACGAGTAAAGAGACTTGCCAGTAACGAGATTGAACTAGGTATTGGGATACCGACGATCGAATCTCGGGCAAGTAACATACCGATGACAAAGGGAACTACGTATGTTGTTATGCGGTTTGACCGATAAAGATCTTCGTAGAATATGTAGGAGCCAATATGAGCATCCAGGTTTCGCTATTGGTTATTGACCGGTAACGTGTCTCGGTCATGTCTACATAGTTCTCAAACCCATAGGGTCCTCACGCTTAAGGTTTCGATGACAGTTATATTATGAGTTTATGAGTTATGATCTACCGAAGGTTTTTCGGAGTCCCGGATGTGATTACGGACATGACGAGGAGTCTCGAAATGGTCGAGACATGAAGATTGATATATTGGAAGCCTATATTTGGATATCGGAAGTGTTCCGGGTGAAATCGGGATTTTACCGGAGTACTGGGAGGTTACCGGAACCCCCCGGGGGCTTAATGGGCTTTAGTAGAAATAGAGGGCAGCAAGGGGAGTGTGGGGCACGCCCCTCCAAGGCCCAAACCGAATTGGTTTAGGGCAAGGGGGGGCGGTCCCCCTCTTTCCTTCTCCTCCTCTCCCTTTCCTTCCCCCTCTCCTAGTCCAACAAGGAAGGAGGGAGTCCTACTCCCGGTGGGAGTAGGACTCCCCATGGCGCGCCCCCTCCTAGGCCGGCCGCCCCTCCCCCCTTGCTCCTTTATATACAGGGGCAGGGGGCACCTCTAGACACAACAATTGATCTCTTGATGTCTTAGCCGTGTGCGGTGCCCCCCTCCACCATAGTCCTCCTCGATAATATTGTAGCGGTGCTTAGTCGAAGCCCGGAGACGGTAGAACATCAAGATCGTCACCACACCGTAGTGCTAACAGAACTCTCCCTCGACACTCGGCTAGATCGGAGTTCGAGGGACGTCATCGAGTTGAACGTGTGCTAGAACTCGGAGGTGCCGTAGTTTCGGTGCTTGATCGGTCGGGTCATGAAGACATACGACTACATCAACCGCGTTGTTCTAACGCTTCCGCTTTCGGTCTACGAGGGTACGTGGACACACTCTCCCCTCTTGTTGCTATGCATCACCATGATCTTGCGTGTGCGTAGGAAAAATTTTTAAATTACTACGTTCCCCAACACTACCTCCTCGCCAATTTCCTTTCTCATCTCCGCGGCGGACCGACGGAGATGCTCCTTAACGGGTTTTGCCTTTGGGCCGACTCGCAAATGGTGCTCAGCCAGTCCCCTGGGTACACCTGGCATGTCAGATGGCTTCCATGCAAAGATGTCCCAATTCTCATGGAGTAACTGGATGAGCGCTTCTTCCTATTTGCTATCGAGTGTCGTTGAGATATGGGTCGGAGCAGCATTGGGGTCGGTCAGGTGAACGTGGGCTAGCTTGGTATCGCCGGTTGACTGAAATACAGACTCCGATGCAGGCCTCTTGGCACGTAGCAAATCACTCAGATCTGCAGTTTTCTGGTACTCTTGGAACTCTACTGTTGCCACCTGCTCATCTGCTATCTTTGCACCGTCCTGAAGACAGTCTTCTGCTCTTTGACGGTTACCAAAAACCGTTAACACGCCTCTGGGACCAGGCATCTTCATCTTGTGGTACACATAACATAGTTGAGCCATGAAGCTAGCATAGGCAGGTCTGCCCAGAATGGCATGACAGGCACTCTGGAAATCCACAACCTCAGACGTCAACTTTTCCTTGTGGTGATTCTTCTCATCGCCGAAAACCACATCAAGAGTGATTTGACCGAGTGAGTCGGCTTTCTTTCCTGGGATGACTCCATGGAATCGCATGTTGCTCTCACTGAGTTTGGACATCGGAACACCCATTCCATTGAGGGCCTTAGCATACAGGATATTCAGACCGCTGCCACTATCCATCAAAACCTTGGTCAGTCAGGTGCCCCCAACAACTGCGTCGACCACCAGCGCTTGCCGCCCAGGGGTAGCTACGCGTGGCGGGTGGTCGGACTGGTCGAATGTAATGGGGTTTTTTTGACCACTTCAAATACTTTGGTGTTGTCGGAGCAACCATGTTCACCTCTCTGTTAATGACCTTCAGTCAAGTTTTGCTCTCGAGATCAGCAAAAATCACCAAGGTGAAATTGACATTGGGGTAACCACCATCATCATCCTTGTCTTCTTCCTTATCGGACTCTTTGTCCTTTTCACTGGGTTGTCTTTCTCGGAAACTCTGGATAAGGAGTCGACATTGTCGAGTCGTATGCTTGGGGAGAATCAGGTTCCCCTTCTCATCCTTCTTGGTGTGAATATGACACGGCAAATCCATCACGTCATTTCCTGCTTGGTCGTTCACTTTCTTAGGGATACAAGGCCCTTTGGGCTTCCCCTTGAACTTTCCTTGATTCAACACTACTGCCTCGGCAGAACCTGCTGCCTCAGCCTTTCACTTCTGCTTCCGACTGGTCTGTTTTTACCACTCCGGAGTCGGTCTTCCTCTTTGCCGTTAGCATACTTGGTGGCAATCTCCATCATCCGAGTCAGGGACATATCTCCGGTCCGACCGAACTTTAGATTGAGCTCTCTGTAGCGAACGCCTTCCTTAAAGGCACATGATGCTTGGTGATCTGACACATTCTCCACTGTATGGTGCAGAGTGATCCATCTCTGGATATAATCTCTCAAGGTTTCATTCGGTTTCTGCATGCAATGCTGCAACTCTGGTAGACTAGCAGGTCTCTTGTAGGTGCCCTCAAATGTTCTGGTAAACACTCGGGCTAGCTCATCCTAACTCAAAATGCTCCCAGGGGCCAGCTGATTTAGCCAGGCCCTAGCAGAACCTTCAAGCATCAGAGGGAGGTGCTTCATGGCCACCTCATCGCTGCTGCCACCAATGTGCACAGCCACTCGGTAGTCTTCAAGCCAAGTGTTGGGCTTTGACTCCCCTGTGAGCTTACTGACGCCAGTCGCCAATCTAAAGTTATGAGGGATCTCGGCGGCTCTGATGGCTCTTCCGAAACACTCTGGGCCGGAAACATGGACCCTGCTTCCACTGGGCTTGTCTCTATCCAGCCCTTCTCTGTATGCTCTGTTCTGGTCGACCAAACCCTGCACAAGGACTGACCTTGCATCGAAGCCGGGCTCTCTGGGGTCGACTGGAACTCTGCGGTCATTTCTGTATGGATGCCTGTCATCATACCCGTTGGGGCGCGTATGAACCGTCCCTCAGAAGGGGCGAAGGCGCTCAACGGTGGTTGTCACGAGCGTACTCACGATCAGACTCTCCATGAGCTCTTCCCAGGTGCCGATCTTGGCGGTGATCACGATCTCCACACAGCAAAGGTGACCTAGCACTGTGTGCCAACTGAACGGTGCCTGCCCTTACTGATCTGCTGTGAATTCTGTTCCGCAACTGGGACATGGCGGATTTCTAGTCTCCCGCTGCTCGGAGCAGCGCCTGATCTCTTCCAAGCCTCTTCCAGCCTCTGAACGGGACAGCTGAATGGACTCTGCGATACGCGTAGCAGCTGCAAGATTCTGAATCGGTGTGCGGAATACCTGAGTTTCTAGTGGAAACAATTGCCGTGGACTGATACGCCTCCAATGTATCTATAATTTTTTATTGTTCCATGCTATTATATTACCCGTTTTGGATGTTTATGGGCTTTACTTTACACTTTATATCATTTTTGGGACTAACCTAGTAACCGAAGGCCCAACCCGTATTGCTGTTTTTTTGCCTATTTCAGTGTTTCAAAGAAAAGGAATACCAAACGGAGTTCAAACGGAATGAAACCTTCGGGGGCGATCTTTTTGGAACAAACATGATCCAGAGGACTTGGAGTGCAGGTCAAGAAGCAATCGAGGAAGCCACGAGGGTGGAGGGCACGCCCCCCTACTGGGCGCGCCCCTTATCTCGTGGGCCCCTCGGGCGTCCACCAACCTACTTCTTCCTCCTATATATACCCACGTACCCCAAGAACATCAGAGGAGACCACGAAAAACTATTTCCACCGTCGTAACCTTCTATATCCGCGAGATCCCATCTTGGAGCCTTCGTCGACGCTCCACCGAAGGGGGAATCAACCATGGAGGGCCTCTACATCATCTCCAAGGCCTCTCCGATGAGTTGTGAGTAGTTTACCACAGACCTTCGGGTCCATAGTTATTAGCTAGATGGCTTCTTCTCTCTCTTTGAATCTCAATACAAAGTTCTCCTCGATCTTCTTGGAGATCTATTCGATGTAACTCTTTTTGCGGTGTGTTTGTCGAGATCCGATGAATTGTGGGTTTATGGTCAAGTTTATCTATGAGAAATATTTGAATCTCCTCTGAATTCTTTTACGTGTGATTAAGTTATCTTTGCAAGTCTCTTCGAATTATCGGTTTGGTTTGGCCTACTAGATTGATCTTTCTTGCAATGGGAGAAGTGCTTAGCTTTGGGTTCAATCTTGCGGTGTCCTTTCCCAGTGACAGCAGGGGCAGCAAGGCACATATTGTATTGTTGCCATCGAGGATAAAAAGATGGGGTTTATATCATATTGCATGAGTTTATCCCTCTACATCATGTCATCTTTCTTAATGCGTTACTCTGTTCTTTATGAACTTAATACTCTAGATGCATGCTGGATAGCGGTCGATGTGTGGAGTAATAGTAGTAGATGCAGGCAGGAGTCGGTCTACTTGTCACGGACGTGATGCCTATATACATGATCATGCCTAGATAATCTCATAATTATTCGCTTTTCTATCAGTTGCTCGACAGTAATTTGTTTACCCACCGTAATACTTATGCTATCTTGAGAGAAGCCACTAGTGAAACCTATGGCCCCCGGGTCTATCTTTTATCATATAAGCTTCCAAAATACTTTTATTTGCATCTTTACTTTTCCAATCTATATTATAAAATACCAAAAATATATTTATCTTATCATATTATCTCTATCAGATCTCACATTCGCAAGTGGCGGTGAAGGGATTGACAACCCCTTTATTGTGTTGGTTGCGAGTTCTTGTTTGTTTGTGTAGGTGTGTGGGACTTTTGAGGATCCTCCTACTGGATTGATACCTTGGTTCTCAAAAACTGAGGGAAATACTTACGCTAATATTGCTGCATCACCCTTTCCTCTTCAAGGAAAACCAACGCAAGCTCAAGACATGGCAAGAAGGATTTTTGGCGCCGTTGCCAGGGAGGTCTTCGCTCAAGTCAAGACATACCAAGTACCCGTCACAAACTCATCTCCCTCACACTTACATTATTTGCCATTTTCCTCTCATTTTCCTCCCCCCCACCACTTCACCCTTGTCGTTTTATTCGCCCTTTTTATGTTCGTCTTTTCATTTGCTTTGATGTCTTACTTGGCTCGTTTGGTTGTTTAGTTGGAATAGTTGTTTATTTATTGCTAAACAGAGAAGCTAAGATCTATGGATCATCATCCGCTTGCTAATCTTTTTAAGAGATCCAATTATGATGAACCAATTGCTAGAGAGTTTTGTGCACTAGATTATCTTTATGAACCTTTGCTTGAAATTCGTGAATCTGAAAATTGTGATGAAGAAATTTATGAAGAGATTCACTATAACTCCTTGAATAAAAAACATGATTGCAATGATGTTACTATAAATTCTATTGATGTCAATTGTGCTAATAATATGCAAAACCCTAAGCTTGGGGATGCTAGTTTTGCTATGTCTACTACTTGTTGCAATGATCATGATTGGGGTGATTCTTCTTTTGATCTTGAAAAATTATTTAACCCTCATGATGAATATGAGATTGATAATAGTGTTTGCAATATTATTGAAAGTGAGTTTGGAATAGTGTCAACTTTAGATCCCACATATTTGTATTTTGATCAATCTTGTGAAATATTACATAAAAGTGGGTTTGGAAGAGTGTCAACTTTTCATGCATGTGGATCATGTTGAGAATATGATATATGATAGCTATTTTGTTGAATTTTTTTATGATCCTACATGTAATTATTATGAGAAAGGAAAATATGGTTGTAGAAATTTTCATGTTACTAAATTACCTCTCTTCATGTTGAGATTGCTACCGTCTTCTTCCTTGCATAGGAAGTATGTTAGACTTAAGTGTGTTTGTCACATGTTTTATTATGCTCTCTTTATGCTTCAATTCTTGTCTTTCATGTGAGCATCATTGAAATCTCAATGCCTAGCTAAAAAGGCTTTAAAGAAAAGCGCTTGTTGGGAGACAACCCAATATTTTTCCTTGCTGTTATTCAATAAATTTTGCATCTACCTTCTGTTTAGATGTATTTTTATGTGTTAATTAGTGTTTGTGCCAAGTAGAACCTATAGGATAACCTATGGTGATAGTTAATTTGATTCTGCTGAAAAACAGAAACTTTGCACGCACGAAAATAATTTTAGTAATTCACACAAACGTGATTTTGCGTTGATTCTTTTTGTTGTAAATCAATAGACAAATTTCCCAGGACTTCCTATTTTGGTAGGAGTTTTAGAGTTCCATAAGTATTCGAGAGTTACAGATTGCTACAGACTGTTTTGTTTTTGACAGATTCTGTTTTTCGTGTGTTGTTTGTTTATTTTGATGCATCTATGGCTAGCATTAAGTGGTATGAACCATAGAGAACTTTAAATACAGTAGGTTTAACACCAATATAAATAAATAATGAGTTCATTACAGTAACTTATGTGGTTATTTTTCTTTCTTTCACTAACGGAGCTTATTGAGATTTCCTGTTGAGTTTTTGTGTTGTGAAGTTTTCAAGTTTTGGGTAAAGATTTGATGAACTATGGAATAAGGAGTGGCAAGAGCCTAAGCTTGGGGATGCCCATGGCACCACAAGATATTCAATAATAGCCAAAAGCCTAAGCTTGGGGATGCCCCGGAAGGCATCCCCTCTTTCGTCTTCGTTTATCGGTAACTTTACTTGGAGCTATACTTTTATTCGCCACATGATATGTGTTTTGCTTGGAGCGTCTTGTATGATATTAGTATTTTCTTTTTAGTTTTCCACAATCATCCTTGCTGTACACACCTTTTGGGAGAATCCCATTTGATTAGAATTTATTAGAATACTCTATGCGCTTCACTTATATCTTTTGAGCTAGATAGTTTTTGCTCTAGTGCTTCACTTATATCTTTTAGAGCACGGCGGTGGCTTAATTTTGAAGAAATTGTTGATCTCTCATGCTTCACTTATATTATTTTCAGAGTCTTTTAGAACAGCATGGTATTTGCTATGGTTATAAATTTGGTCCTAGAATGATGAGCATCCAAGTTGGGTATAATAAAAACTATCATAGGAAGTGCATAAAACACTAGGATCAATTTGATGCTTGATAATTCTTTTGAGATATAGAGGTGGTAATGTTCGAGTCATGCTAGTGGGTAATTATGAAATTGAGAAATACTTGTGTTGAAGTTGGCAAGTCCCGTAGCATGCACGTATGGTAAAAGTTGTGTGACAAATTTGTTGCATGAGGTGCTCTTTTGATTGCCTTCCTTATGAGTTGAGGTCGGGATCGCGCAAGTTAACCTACCAACCCTTCCCCTAGGAGCATGCTTAGTAGTACTTTGCTTCGAGGGCAAGTAGACTTTTGCAATAAGTATATGAGTTCTTTATGACTAATGTGAGTCCATGGATATACGCACACTCACCCTTCCACTTTGCTAGCCTCTATTATACCACGCAACTTTCGCTGGTATCATGCACCCATTATTTACCTTCCTCAAAACAGCCACCATACCTACCTATTATGGCATTTCCATAGTCATTCCGAGATATATTGCCATGCAACTTTCCACTGTTCTGTTATTATGACACGCTCCATCATTGTCATATTGCTCTTTGCATGATCATGTAGTTGACATTGTATTTGTGGCAAGGCCACCTTCATCATTTTCATACATGTCACTCTTAATTCATTGCATATCCCGGTACACCACCGGAGTCATTCATATAGAGTCATATTTTGTTCTAAGTATTGAGTTGTAATTCTCGAGTTGTAAATTAATAAAAGTGTGATGATCTTCATTATTAGAGCATTGTCCCAAGTGAGGAAAGGATGATGAAGACTATGATTCCCCCACAAGTCGGGATGAGACTTCGGACTTTAAATAAAAAAAGGGAAAAAAGAGGCCAAAGAGCCCACCAAATAAAAAAGGGAAAGGCCAAATAAAAAAAGAGAAAGGCCAAATAAAAAATAAAAAAATGAGAGAAAAAGAGAGAAGGGACAACGCTATTATCTCTTTTCCACACTTGTGCTTCGAAATAGCACCATGATCTTCATGATAGAGAGTCTCCTATGTTGTCACTTTCATATACTAGTGGGAATTTTTCATTATAGAACTTGGCTTGTATAATCCAATGATGGGCTTCCTCAAAATGCCCTAGGTCTTCATGAGCAAGGGAGTTAGATGAACACCCACTTAGTTTCTTTTGTTGAGCTTTCATACATTTATAGCTCTAGTGCATCCGTTGCATGGCAATCCCTACTCACTCACATTGATATCTATTGATGGGCATCTCCATAGCCCGTTGATACGCCTAGTTGATGTGAGACTATCTTCTCCTTTTTTGTCCTCACGACCACCACCTTATACCACCATAGTGCTATATCCATGGCTTACACTCATGTATTGCGTAAGAGTTGAAAAAGCTGAAGTGCGTTAAAAAGTATGAACCAATTGCTTGGCCGAAACCGGGGTTGTGCATGATGGGAGTATTTTGTGTAATGAAAATGAAGCATGGCCTAACTATATGATTTTGTAGGGACAAGCTTTCTTTGGCTATGCTATTTTGATAGGACATGATTATTTGTTAGTATGCTTCGAAGTATTACTATTTTTATGTTTTATAAGCTTTTATCTTGAATCATTTGGATCTGAACAGTCATGCCACAATAAGGAAAATTACATTGAGAATTATGCTAGGTAGCATTCCACATCAAAAATTTCTGTTTTTATCATTTACCTACTCGAGGACGAGCAGGAATTAAGCTTGGGGATGCTTGATACGTCTCCAATGTATCTATAATTTTTGATTGTTCCATGCTATTATATTACCCATTTTGGATGTTTATGGGATTTACTTTACACTTTTATATCATTTTTGGGACTAACCTACTAACCGGAGGCCCAGCCCGTATTGCTGTTTTTTGCCTATTTCAGTGTTTCGAAGAAAAGGAATACCAAACGGAATGAAACCTTCGGGGCGATCTTTTTGGAACAAACGTGATCCAGAGGACTTGGAGTACAAGTCAAGAAGCAATCGAGGAAGCCACGAGGGTGGAGGGCGCGCCCCCTACTGGGCGCGCCCCTTATCTCCTGGGCCCCTCGGGCGTCCACTGACCTACTTCTTCCTCCTATATATACCCACGTACCCTGAGAACATCAGAGGAGACTACGAAAAACTATTTCCACTGTCGTAACCTTCTGTATCCGCGAGATCCCATCTTGGAGCCTTCGCTGACGCTCCGCCGGAGGGGGAATCAATCATGGAGGGCCTCTACATCATCTCCAAGGCCTCTCTGATGAGTTGTGAGTAGTTTACCACAGACCTTCGGGTCCATAGTTATTAGCTAGATGGCTTCTTCTCTCTCTTTGAATCTCAATACAAAGTTCTCCTCGATCTTCTTGGAGATCTATTCGATGTAACTCTTTTTGCGGTGTGTTTGTCGAGATCCGATGAATTGTGGGTTTATGGTCAAGTTTATCTATGAGAAATATTTGAATCTCCTCTGAATTCTTTTACATGTGATTAAGTTATCTTTGCAAGTCTCTTCGAATTATCAGTTTGGTTTGGCCTACTAGATTGATCTTTCTTGCAATGGGAGAAGTGCTTAGCTTTGGTTCAATCTTGCGGTGTCCTTTCCCAGTGACAGCAGGGGCAGCAAGGCACATATTGTATTGTTGCCATCAAGGATAAAAAGATGGCGTTTATATCATATTTCATGAGTTTATCCCTCTACATCATGTCATCTTTCTTAATGCGTTACTCTGTTCTTTATGAACTTAATACTCTAGATGCATGCTGGATAGCGGTCGATGTGTGGAGTAATAGTAGTAGATGCAGGTAGGAGTCGGTCTACTTGTCACGGACGTGATGCCTATATACATGATCATGCCTAGATAATCTCATAATTAGTCGCTTTTCTATCAATTGCTTGACAGTAATTTGTTTACCCATCGTAATACTTATGCTATCTTGAGAGAAGCCACTAGTGAAACCTATGGCCCCTGGGTCTATCTTTTATCATATAAGCTTCCAATATACTTTTATTTGCATCTTTACTTTTCCAATCTATATTATAAAATACCAAAAATATATTTATCTTATCATATTATCTCTATCAGATCTCACATTCGCAAGTGGCTGTGAAGGGATTGACAACCCCTTTATTGTGTTGGTTGCGAGTTCTTGTTTGTTTGTGTAGGTGCGTGGGACTTTTGAGGAGCCTCCTACTGGATTGATACCTTGGTTCTCAAAAACTGAGGGAAATACTTACGCTACTATTGCTGCATCACCCTTTCCTCTTCAAGGAAAACCAACGCAAGCTCAAGACGTAGCATGGACGCCGATTGGACTCGGGGATCATTCGACGGGCATGCTCGTCGAGAGAATGTTGGAGATTCTCCAAACGAGTGCGCTCAGCCAGCGTGGCCAGGCACACTGCCTCCAAGGCACGAGCCTCGACAGTTTCCCCTATGATGGGGGTGTGGAGAGCCTCCACGTTGTGGCGGTGTAGCTCCTCCCTCTGCTGGGAGCTGAGAGGTTGGGGCTGATACTCCTCATGGTCGAATGATGGGCTGTCGCTATCACCGTCGCCGCCGATGCGACGAAAACCAGGTGGGCCGTGATGGGAGTCGACCATGAGGACTTCCACCGCGGGGTCACAACTTTCGCTCTCGGAAAAGGTGTCTGTGAAATCAGTTGACAGGTCGACTGAACCACAGTGAAATACGTCGGACTCGATCGCCGCGACTTGGGGGGTGAACGCCTGACGAGCCACCACGTGTTTCACCTACCGCTGGAGCCGCGATCGACCAGACCGCTTGCGGCGGCGTCTAGCAGAGTGAGACGACAACGCGAGGACCGACTGATATGGGGTCGACGGTTGCCGAAGGAGGACGCCGCAGGCACTCGCGTGGAAGTGCGACGAACCACGGATCAGGAGAGCCTCGACGTCGAGGGGGGCCTCCTGGAGCCAGGCGGAGTTGTCGACGACGAAAGTGAGCACGCCGAGTTGGAACTCGCGGCCCGTGACCAAACCGCCGCCGGAAACCATGTTGATGAAGATCGAAGAAAATGCAACCTCGCCGGAAGTCGCTAAGACGCTTTGCCCCACGGTGGGCGCCAACTATCGTGGTACTAAGTCTGACGGTAAGTATAGGGGGTACGTATGAGGAGGCAAGGTCCTAGATGCGGTGAGATTGTACGCAAGAGTTTACGAGTTCAGACCCCTCTCGGAGGAGGTAAAAGCCCTACGTCTCGGTGCCCTGAGGCGGTTGACTGGAATATGGGAGTGTGTGTTACAGGGGGTGCGAACCCTTGTCCCAGAGGAGGGGAGCGACTTATATAGAGTGCGCCAGGACCCCAGCTCACCTCCATTACAGGGGTTCAATGTACATAAAGATAGCGCGTTACTGATAACGCTAGCTATAAAGTGTTATTAATGATCTTTAAGACTACAGAGTGAACGCCTGACCGTTGCCGTCCTGAGTGATTCCTGGTCTTCTGTAGGTCGAGTGGTTTCTCGTATGGTCGAGTGATATGAGGAGGGAGGGGTACCCGAGTGATATGACTGGTCGAGTGGCTTGCACTCGATGACTTCAATTGGTACTCCCTATTGTCTCTTGGATGTCTTTGCTTCTAGGGTAGTGACCTTGGGTAGGGCGTATAGGTCAGGCCTATGACCCTACCCTAGGTCTATATCATCATCAACGTCTTCGTCGTATCTACTTTTCCTAACGCTTTTCCTCTTGTTTTGGACTCTAATTTGCATGATTTGAATGAAACTAACCCGGACTTACGCTGTTTTCAGCAGAACTACCATGGTGTTGTTTTTTGTGTAGAAATAAAAGTTCTTGGATTGGAACAAAACTTTGCGAGGAATTTTTATACAAATAAAGATAATGTCTGGAGCCAATAACCACCGGAGGGGGGCACCTGGGTGGGCACAACCCACCAGGCATGCCCAGGTGGGTTATCCCCACCTGGTGGCCCCGCGACTCCAACCCTGATACTACAAAATCACATATTTGTAGAAAAAATCAGGGAGAAAGAATTATCGCATTTCACAGGATAGAGCCACCGCCACCTCCTGTTCTTCATCGCGAGGCCAGATCTGGAGTCCGTTTGAGGCTCTGGAGAGGGGGATCTTTGATCTTCGTCATCACCAATCCTTCTCCATGGCCAATTCCATGATGCTCCCCACCGGGAGTGAGTAATTCCTTCGTAGGCTCGCTGGTCGGTGAGGAATTGGATGAGATTTTGTTGGAAATATGAGCAAATTACTACGAGATTTAATCCGAATTAACAGAAGATAAATCATGACTACAGTAGCAGAGATTGAACTAATCATGCGAACTAGCATAGTAGATGAACAGATTACATCTAGGGCACATACTAGAAACATGAATTCTACCACGATCTCGAACAGGAAAGATAGAATCACATACGGTGCAGCGGGAGCAGCACCGCCGGCGTTGACGTTGTCGCCCATGTCGTCGAGGATGAGGTTGCTAAGCTCGGGGAAGAAGTCGTCGTTCACGAAGTCGTCGTTGCCAGTAGTCGCGCGAGTGCGCTCCCCAAAAACCTGATCGCCCCTCTCCCGTATAGGATCACGAGAGGCGGGGTTCCGAAGGCCTGCTGTCCCTTCTTCCTATGCACGCCGAAAGGAGGGATGGAGAAGAATTGCTTGGCAGCGCAATGGTCTGGAACGGTGGTGAGAAACCATACGAAGCGGCCGCGGCTAGGGTAGACGTCTGCCTGACTATATAGTATGGGCCGGGTAGGTCGTGGGAGTAAACCCCACGTCCGAGTCGTCACGATCCAAAAGAATCAGAAACGGTTCAGTAATTAACACGTCCGTTAATTATTAATTAATGACTCACTAATTTTTCCCGAGCAGCAAAAATATAGACAACGTGCATAGCTCTGTCCTCGGCTCGGCTCAATCCTGCAACCCGCAGCGCATCATGACGAGGCGAGGCGTGGTGTGGCGAGGTGAGCGAGGAGGAGCAGCGCGCGTGTAGGTCTCCTCTTCTCATGCTCATACAAGTGGTAGGAGAGCTCACCTTATAAAGAGGTGCAACTCTCTCTCAACTTATGAGGTGGGACTAAACTTTAGCCTCACTCACTCCACTCACATGTGTGCATGAATGGGCCAAGAGAATTTCAGAATTTTAGTTGGGCTTTGGGCCAAAAGCCCACTAGCAAATTCCAACAGATTCATCATGTAATCGAGTTAGTTTTGTTAGGTCTTGATCCCTAGTATCCATTATGTTCTGAGATTGATGTTGCTATGACTTTGTCATGCTTAATGCTTGTCACTTTGGGCCCAGATGCCATGATTTCAGATCTGAACCGTTTATGTTATCACCATTATATCTATGTTCTAAATCCGATCTTGCAAGTTATAGTCACCTACTACGTGTTATGATCCGGCAAATCCAGAGTGACAGAAATCGGGACACTTCCCGGTAATGGCCGTACTTTGAGGAGTTCATATATTCATCATGTGTTAATGCTTTGTTCTGGTTCTCTATTAAAAGGAGGCCTTAATATCCCTTAATTTCTAATAGGACCCCGCTGCCACGAGAGGGTAAGACAAAAGATGTCATGCAAGTTTTTTTTATAAGCACGTATGACTATTTACGGAATACATGCCTACAATATTTATGAACTGGGGCTAGTGCTGTATCGCCCTAGGTTATGACTGTTATATGATGAATATCATCCAACGAATTCATCGATCCAATGCCTACGAATTTCTCTCATATTGTTCTTGCTAAGTTACTAATGCTATTGTTACTATTGCACTTGCTACAAAATCATTGTTATCACTATTATCGTTACTATTGCTGTTGCTACTACTATCAAAACTATCATACTACTTTGCTACTGATCACTTTGCTGTAGATAATTAATCTCCAGGTGTGGTTGAATTGACAACTCAACTGCTAATACTTGCAAATATTATTTGTCTCCCCTTGTGTCAAATCAATAAATTTGGGTTGAATACTCTATCCTCGAAAACTGTTGTGATCTCCTATACTTGTGGGTTATTATGACCTTTTTCTGGCGCCGTTGCTGGCAAGCATAGCTATATTAGTGGAGTCACTTGGGATTATTATCAAATTATCATTATGAAGAATCTGAAGGATGCTAAGACTAAAAATTTTCCCTCTAAGACAAGAGGAGGTAAGGAACTGTTATCCAGCTCCGCTTTAGATTCACCTTCTGTTATAAGTAGACTTGCAACACCACCACATGTTATCAATTCTGATATGTCACAAGTTATTGATGATACTACTTCTGCTATGAATGCTACTCTTGATGATGCTAGTATCTTGCTTGATGATAATGTGTCACTACGTGAGTTTCTTGATGAACAAATTGCTAGAGTAAGACATAATGAGATTGTTGAAACTGAAAATCTTGAAACATCTATTACACCTAGTTCTCCTAGATATGAATTGGGGGTCGACTAGGGGTTCAGTCTTTGTCATTGGGACGAAGAAGATGACAATTAGTGATGCGGATCTATTTTGTCTCTTTTTTCCCTATTTTCATATTGGGAATTTTTTATTTTCGCCGAGTGATATTTTTTGTTCTAGTTGTGACTCTATCCCTGACATATAATTTGGTCGCCTTTTGTGTCCAAGTTACAAGTTTATCCCTCAGTACACAACTGGGTCTGATCCAAACAAAACGCACGATCCATAGAAATGCGTTCAATTCATAACTTATCCACGTCAAGGCGGGTGCGTGTCACTTCCCTTCACACGCGTCCGAGCCACCAGCCAGCACGGCACGCCACCGCAGCCGACCTCGAGCCGGCCGGGACATCCGTCCAGCCGGCACGTGTACGGCCCGGATGCGACCGCCTAAAACACGCACGGCCCAGATGCGACCGCCGAAGAAACACCGGCAACGTACGCAACGCACAAGAAGGAGGAACGAAGGGGCAAAAAAAACAAGAGCGAGTCCGTACAATCGGATACCGAGCGCGGCCGGCGGTTCGCCCCCTTCCCAAATCCCGGCGACGGCGGTCGGTCGGACGGAGAGGAGATGCGGCCCCGCACGGCGGACCACCTCGAGGCGCTCTCCCTCGAGATCGAGCGCAAGCTGCACAAGGTTTCCTCCGCATTCGTTCCGACCCCTGGTCCCTCTCTTCATTCATTGCGGTTCATCAATCGTGGGAGCCGATTTGGCAATCGCGCCGTCCCCGTCCGTCGAGCTCTTCCGTTCTCCTCCGCCCGCCTTCGTCGGCTCTTGGCGGTCAATTTCGCCGTGTTGGTTTGATTTCTTTCGGGGCCAACCGATTGGTTCTGTCACGTGGGGAATTGTTAGATAGAAAAGTAAAAGTGGGATCCTGGTTTGATTCAAATGTCAAATGGTGGGGAAAAGGGAGGAAAAGGATTCTATTGCAAGCGGGCTTACAATACAATTGACAGAGGGGAAAAAAAGGAGGGATTTTGGTGGTCTGTTTCAAAAGGTTCAGCCAGATCAATTTGGCTTGGTTTAGAATTGGGGGCTGTTTCCTTTTCATTTCGCTGCAATTCCTCAGAAGCTTAGGCTGGATTACAATTTACAACCGCTGTTTATGGATGTTTTAACTGGCTGTTCGTTTTGCGTGCAGGCTCTGAATTCCAACTCGCAGCGCCTCAAGCTGCTGCAGCAGCTGTTTGCCGACATCGCGCTCAAGGTCGACGACCGCGCTCGAGGTGCCAACGTTTCTCTGAATTTCCAGCATCTGTTCTGCTAATCATCATCCTCTCATGTCGCTGTTGGTGCATTTCAAATGGTTGCCACCCAAGTTCGTGCCAGCTTACGGCCATGTTTAACAAATCGATGTAGGGGAGGCTAAAATGAAATGGCGTCTATTTGGAAATGGAGGGATACTATTTTGTATGTTATTCTCTAATAAAAAGCGAAAATAACCTACTGTGATATCTTTACAAGAATCCTTGCCTCTGATGAACAGATAAGATTTTAAGCACCAATAATGAGGGGATCGCTCCAGTAGACGACCGCGAAGACGGCCATTTGTGCTTCTATGAGATTCTTGCACATCACTATGTGAAAGTACCTCAAAGTGGGAGGCGTATACTTGAGTTGATAGTGCAACTCTGGAGCCAATCCTTTGCAGCCAACATATTTGCACTTCTTTTTCACAGATGGGTATGTAATGAATTTATGTTATTGTAGATATTAGGACTTGCAATGAGTTATTTCTTTATCTGCATTTTTTGAACAGTCATGTTTTCTATTTTGACTTGGATGATTTAATTATACATTAGATTCAAAATGAAACTACAAGCTGGCCTTAGATAAGATATCTTTTCCCACCGCAAACCGTATGCAACCCACTGTCCTGGTTACCGTGTTGCCGCATGTACCGTAAACAAGGTGATTTTAAATGAGGGCAAAATTCTGATTTATCCTCCATTAATTATTTAGTCTTGTTGATAAAGATGATACAAGTTGTATTGGTTCTCATTTGTACTTCATTTGGTAAATTGCAAGTTCTTCATTGCAGTTGTTTGAAGTCCCTCTTGAGGGGAAGGAGGTATCACTAAGATACAGCTCTGCTCTTGTCCAAGGAGCTACTAACGTTTTTTGGTATGATTGTGCAATGATGCCCCTTACCTTTTTGCCTCAAACTCCCATGTATGATAGAATCATTTTTTATATCTCTGACAGGATTGACATTCAAACCAATACAAGGTACTTCCTCCCATTGTATCATGTAAGCATTTGTTTGTTTATGCTTTTGTACCTCTGTTTGGAACTGTGATGCATGCATTTTTACACCGTTACTAACATCCTTTGTTCCTTGAACAGTATCTCCTTGAAGAAGTCGCTTTAGTTCCAGATCAACTCATTAAGATATCACCACAGGTCGACCTCTCTCTCAAGCTCTCTGCACGGAAATGTACTAGCCTTTTCTTGTAAGCATGTTCAATAATCAGTGAATATTGATTGATAATTGTGTACAGGCTGGTAGAAATCTATTCTGCCTCCTCTCCAGATTCATGCTGTTCTATGATCAGGGTAGGTTCCTTTTCTCCACACTTTTGGTACTGGTTGTTTGTTGTTTGCCACTAAACTGTTGCAATTTTCCATGAGCAGATCACTTGCTTACAGGTTTTCTTGGGCATTTCCCTGCTTTTCCAAATTCTTTCTTGGTTGGTGGAGCTGCAGATTACTTTGTGATTGAACTCACCGATCAGGTTACCATCTGAATGGAACATTCGTTGTTCCCCTTCCATATGACATGCGACATCGTTTCTGCAGACTAAATATTTGGTTGTTGTTAATCCAGCTCCAGAAGCTAAAAGTGGAGCCAGTACTGCTGCACTACCTTTCCCGCATGACCATCCTTCAAGGTATTTGCTAGCCAGAACATTTATCTTCAGTGAATATGTATATTTCTCCTCTGGAAGATCACATTTTATCCTGAAAGGAAATCGGTGAGCGCAGGCTGGGAGTTGAGGATGAGTACAAGCACCAGACTAAAGTCATGCCTGTATAGCTTCACATCGCCTGGAGGCCCTGCCTATCCAACAAGAGCCGTCCGGCATGCAGCCTGGAATACGTTGGATTTACTTTTTCCTGTGAGTGCCATCTTATTGTCTTAATCTTAGTTCTATCTTCTAATTTATCTTACCATATTTTGCTTCTGCCATAAGCAATCCAGCTAGAGAACATCATGGAAATTGCGAGTTCTGTTGTAGATGTAGATCATGGTTTGGTCTACCTAACTGAAGTTCATACCATGTCAAGAATGAAAAAGAACACAGATTCTGACAATTTTGAGAAATCAAATTCGCAAGAAATTCTCTTTCTAAAGACCCTTGACATGGAGTAAAGTTTGAGATTGGGAGCTCATGCGTATGCAGAGCAAACCACAAAATATTCCTTGCAACCAACGTACCATTATTTTCAATGTGTACTACACCCATTTATTCTTGAATCTTGATAGTTGTTCACATACTCTTATCCTGGAGTTATCTTGATGATGGATACTGTTAAATGCTAATTTTCTAGTGATGGAGCTCCATCACGATGGGGCTGCATCACCATCCCAATGGCTAGTAAATAATGTGTGGACTGTATTCAATGGCTTACTGTTACGCGTGTACAGGTGGGTCGCTATCCGAGGCATGTGATAAGTCTGTTCTTTCGGCTGCTCTATCCATGGTATTGGCCTTCCTCTTGCTGGAACTTCGTCATGACCTGCGTGAGCACCATCTACTACTACATCCTGAATCTGCTCTTCTCGATCTGGGAGAACATGAGGAGGCGCGACCATCAAAGGATGCACAGAGAATGAAGAAACCGCGGCCGGGCCGGGCCTAATCAAGGCTATAATGTTGTGTTGTTGTTCTTTTTCACCTTAGAATGGTTAGCATCATGTGTGTGTGCATGAAATTTGTTGTATAAATCCAAGTGTCTGTTGTGTTTGTTATACATGGACAGAGGATGTGATGTGAGTCAGAGATGTGCAGTGAGAGAGGGGAGGAAGGGGCAGTTTTTATGCTCACCAGTCTGAAGCTGTAATTTGTATACAACATTCAGCAGCTTCTCCAAATGCCATCAAAGGTTATTACCCATGCTCTAAGAGAGTTGGCGCGCAGATCTTTCAATTCGCAAAGTTTGAAAAGTTTGAAAGAGCGGACGCTAGACACAGAACTTGGATACAGTTTTCGGGCCAAGATCCATGGATCAAAACCTCTCCCCATGGCCTTGCTGGACAATGTTGTGATTTCTCAAAAAGAAAGAGATCATTCCCCTGAATTGTGATGTGCAAATTCACACTTGGCAAATACAGCATAAACTCTACTTGCAACAGAACAACAATTACCATAGAGTTACAGACTTGCACTGTTATGAGGCATGAAATTACAACCAGAAAAGTACGCCAAGGCATTTATTTTTCTTATTGTTGTATATCAGCCCAGGTAAAAAAACTGGGAACATGATGTAATGTCCAACACACACTACAGATAGCACTTCCCTGGAGGTCTTTTTCACCACATATGTGCCGCAGGCAGTGTTGATGTTGTTCGAGCAGTAGCTCTGCCTAGTGCTCATCATATGGAGCGGCTCACATGCGTGACCTCGTCGAAGCTTGGTGAGCCGTCCGTGGCGCGGCCTACGGATATCGTGACATGTTTAGTTTCCAACAAACTTTGGTAGGCTTAACCTTACAAAACCCAACAGCAAGGAGCAGCATAATGTTCTCAATTTATAAGATGCCCCTAAATGTGGTGGCCAGGAACTTTTGCCATCACACCATTACCACAAGAAACAGGACTGACAACACAAGACTGAACAATAATGGATAATGAATGTAGACTTCATTTTCATACCATTCACACCTTTGACGGTCAGAAGGAAAATTGTTGAAAAGCGTAAGTTAATAAATATTCTGCGGCAATGACACAACTGTCTATGTTAAGCAAGTCATACACTGACTATAAATATGACAATCATGAACATTTGTGTTTATCATTATTTGTAACAAAAATGTAATAGCAAAATCTGTATGCAACAGTTCAACATAGTTAGGATAAGATGATCCATCGGAAAGAGGGAGAATGCAAGAGTGTACCAGTGGTTGGCCGCTTTTTGCTCTCTCCTCCAAATATGATGATGGTTTGAAGAAATCACCGTACGCTTCAGCCCACTTGCTAAGCTTTGAATGTATATAAGATGCCCCGACCGTGTCAGCCCAAAAGACGAGGCCACCCCTTCATTATCAGATTATAGATTAGAACTCATACTCCAAAGCAACCACCACACCTCCTTCAAAAAACAGTGATAATAGTGGAAAAGATACACATTGCACAGAGGACTACAACCAACAGGGACTGTGCCCTACATTGGGTGAACTATAGGTTGCAGATATCTATTTAAACTAAAAACTACTCCCACTTGAGTATCATTAAAGCTATCAACTGAATTGAGAAGGAGGCCGAACATGGCGATTTGAAAAACAATCAGCTATAGGGCTAACTCACTAGCCTCAAGTGCTAAGCTAAAATCAATTGGTGTTAAATCAATTCTGATAAAAGACAGACAATGCTAGCCTACGTAAGTGTTAAATTAGGTTCATAAGTTGCAACATATAACCAGCAGTACAATCTCAACCAGTACATCTCATTTAATCATATTTCAAATGAATGCAGATTGTCACTGATTAACTAGGATTTAGGACAGTCAGAGATTTAAGCAGCAACTGCCTACCTGTACTTGGGAAAGCCCATCCCAAGAACAGATGCGATATCAAGATCAGCAGCCTTGATCACCACATTTTCATCCATGACCCTGCATGCCTCATTAACGACTGGGAAGAAAACCATCTCCAATATATCTTGATCCGATAAAGTAACAGGCTGCAAGCAAGGCAATGTATCAGTATCAGGAAAACCTTTCATTAACAAATGAGGTAGCACGCCATCTTTTCATAGATGCAGAAAAAATGTCAGACAGTTATAAAGAGGAAGTGAAACCTTTCCACCCGGCATTGTCTTTGCCTGTTTTCTGTACTCGTCAATCACATGTTGAACATTAGGGTCAGGCTTTGGCTTCGCACCCTTCTCATAAAGGTAGTAACCTTTTCCATTGCTCTTTCCTGTTAAGTAACAGGGAAATTTCAGTTGTGAAAATGCATATACGGAAATGGTGCAGTAACTATTGGTCTGGTCATAACCCATCCTATTGACTGTAACCCGTAGCTGGAGCAAAAGCAGGTTCAGAAGCATACCCTGCCGCCCAGTCTCCACCATCAAATCCACTAGAACGGAGTTAAAATTCCGTGTTCCAAAGGCAGCTGCATAGATATCCTTTACTGCTAAGGCTACTCCATATCCAGCTAAATCTTGGAGTCTGCAGGGGAATGGAAACAGCCAAACATAAGAACTCATGTGAATCATGTTTAAAAAAACTGAAACAGTCAGTGGATGATGCCTGGGCACTGCACTGTGCATTCAAGCAAGCTAGCTAAGGCACAACAAGCATATTCGAAAGATGGTTGAGTGTCAGTTAATTGTTTTGACATTGACATGGTCTCTAAAGCAGAACACAGTTTTCACCATCAATTTCTATTTAACATACATTACAATATCATTTAAGTCAAATAATGGTTGATTTCTATTTTTTTAAGATATTATTGATTAAGTTCGAATTTATTTGATTGCTAACATTCTAGTAAATCACTTTTTCCCCCCAAATACATGCGCACAGTGGACCATAATATTATACTAAAACTACTCTGAAATGGGTTGCATCTGATTTATCCTAGGTAAGTGAACGAACAATACATGGTACTGGAACATTTTCATCAAGAAATATAAAAACATGTATATAGTTGAATGGGAACATTTGCTTGCTCGTTGACAGAAGGAACTTAATTTGAGGCCATTGGCCCATTATTCCACATGGACATAAAAACAGAGTCAAAGAACTTACTGAAACGGTCCCATTGGCATGCCAAAGTTGCTTATTATTCGATCAATTCTGAAAAGATCAATGCCAAGACTAACTAGAAGCTGAGCACCTTGCGTGTAAGGGAAAAATGTACGATTTACTGCAAAGCCTGTGCAGTTGCCAACCACAACAGGGACTTTCTTTATTATTTTCCCAACTGTAATGAGATCAAGGATAGCTTGTGGTGATGTCTTTTCTGTCCGGACAATTTCAAGCAAGGGCATAATATGAGCAGGGCTGCAAATAACATAGCATTAGCAAGGCGCCTTCTCAGTAAGCAAGTAAAGCTTGAAGGATTGATATATCATCAAAACCAGTAAAACTCAAGTAGTGTCATTTCCATAATTCCATGTCCGTAACATACTTTCCAAACATTTGTTTCAAAGTTAGAAATAGCTTCCCATAACTCACCAAAATAGACGCTTATAAGAAAGTATTGCAACAGCTACTACCTTATGAAGACATATCTAGGTTGAAATTGTACTAAATCAAATAGCAATCGGCCACATCTCATTTGGGACATGGAAACATCATTTTGCAATTGATTAAAGAGCAGAACAATTCATTATACATTTTTTAGGAATTGATGATGGTTATCCATTTGGAAGAACGACTTGTGATTTATTTTTTGATATTTCTTCAGCAAAAAAAAAACTTATGAATGGGTTATGTTAGGTTATTCTTTTGTGTTTGAATGAACCTGCATAAACTAGAAGTCATGCTTCCGCGCATAGATGTTCCATAAACAACACTCAGTAATTAAATGACAAACCAGAAAATTTTATCATACAGTAAATTGACACCAAGAACACACCTCCTACATCTACGAACTTAATATTAGGGAACTTCCATGCAAAGTTCACACATTGACACGTAGAATTAAGGTTAACTTCAGTGTTAGCAACTTAGCATAACCACCAAATTCCCTTCTATGAAGAACAAGTTTTCTTTCGCATCGTAACTTAGATGCTTGCCGTTAAATTGGTGATGTATGGTGCCAAGGATTTGATAGTTACATGCTTCTGTTCACAAACTTTATAGATGTGATGTGTTCCAGCTACCTTGATGCATAAGTCCTAAGTGCACTTCTTAAGTTGGAACAATGCGTTTTCAGGAAGAGCTAAACCATAACCCACAAGAAACAACAAACCTGAAAAAATGAGCCCCTATAATTCTATCTTGAGAATTTGTCTTCTCGCCGACAACATTCAAATCAATGGTGGACGTGTTCGTTGCAAGTATGCAATGTGGTGGGCAGATTTTCTCAATGTCAGCAAAAATTGATTGCTTCAAAGGAACCTTCTCAATAACAGCCTACAAGAAGAGAACATATGCGTAAGTCCTAAGTGCTATGTGACTTATGTAATAGATTGCATAACCATATCAAAGGTATCTCTTAAAATTCCTCATAATCATTTTAATGGGAACCTTCATAAGATTCGTTAATGCGCTGCAATGTCATGAATATCTGCTTCACACACTAGAGGGACCCTAATATATATGCGCAACTATTTTGTCTTGTTTAATCATAAAACATGAGGACAACCTCAATAACCATATCAACATCCTTGAAATCTGAATAATCCAATGCACCCTTAAGAAGTGATATGGCCTTGCTCATTTTATCCTTGGTCAATGAGCCTCTTTTGACAAGACCCTCCAGATTTCCTGTGCAAAAGATAATCAATGTTGTTCAGTAACATCATTTATAGTAACTCGATGTTTCAACACTACATCAACAAGAAATCCCAATCCAAATATCTATTTGAAAGGAAAATTCCAGGAAATGCTACAGTAGTTTCACAAAATTGACCTGCTATTGTTTTTTGTCCCCTTTGCAAAAATTGAGGGTTTACTTCCTTGAGGACAACAGATATATTGCCAACAAGAAGGGCTGTTGCAATTCCAGAACCCATTAGACCACCACCAATGACGGCAACTTTTCTTATGTTCCTAGGTTTGAGTTGAATATCAGTAACACCTGGTACCTACAAGAATCAACTGTAAGAGTCAGACAGCGCACCAGGTTACAAATAACCAAAGGGGGCAAAACAAAAGTTTACACATCAAATGACGTCCTTGCAGCAAGTTAGCTTTGATGTGTTCACATATGGCATTGCAATTTGAGCAAAGCTTAGTTAAGACCAAGTATCATATGCTCTAATGTAGTATGGTTTCATGGTTAGTAAAACTCCCTCCATCCCAAAATAAGTGTCGCTGATTTAGTACAAAGTTCATATAACTTTGTACTAAATCAGCGACACTTATTTTGGGACGGAGGGAGTATCATGTATCATATTCTGTAACGTAGTTTGGTTGCATGGTAGTTAACTATGTGCAGCAAAATTAAGACAGTTGGAACACATGAAAAGTGAATCAGGAAAAGAAAAGTTAAACAGAATACTATACTTTTGAGGACAACCTTAGTGGTGGAACGCTGGGCGAAGAATGCATGGACAAGTGTCCTTGATGTGGTTGATACTACCAACTCCTTGAAAACCTTTGCTTCCTGCATTATTTCGGTACACCAAACACATGCATAAGGAATAATAAACAACAGAACAAAGAAACAATTATTGTCATCACTAATACTACATGGAGGTTTGTTATAATTTTTAAGGCTTGGTCTGCGGTTGCTAAATTGTGCTGTGCTGAACTTGTTTTATTGTCTGCTGCTACAAAAACCGCGGAAGTACGATGAGTTGGTTAAACAAACAGTAAAGTAGATAACAAAAAAACTGTGTAGATAAGCTGGATTATAACAATCCAACATGATGCCAAATGGAGCCCAGGTTATGCAGAGCAGTGATACCAAGATAACTGCCAAGTTAATTTGTTACTCTGAGCCAAAATGAGCTAAGGAATCTAAATGTTTCTGAGAAACTGACTGTTACTGTAGAGACATGGCTAAGGCCTTTATTACATTATATGCTTATCAGCAATTACTGAATCAGGGCATATTGGCAATGGACTAGTATAGTTCTCAATTGACATAACAAGACTAGTCTAAGCTCTAGAAGTTTTGGGGAAATATGGTGCCCAGCTAGCTGTTTAACTAAGAGAAACACATAGATGATATTAGCGTATGTACCAAGACAAATAGGAAATTCAAACCTTCACAACACCAGCATGGCCTCCATATAGTGCACCTTCTTCAATAACATCTAGGCAGGCCTGGTGCTGTGGCATGTTTGCTGCAACCCTACTTGCTTGCTTTCTTGCCATACTTAATACAGCACGAGCTTCAGACAGTGAACCAAGCCTATCTGTTCTGCCAAGAGATCTTATCCAAGGTTTACGGTAATTAGCAATCTCCAGAGCCCAAGAGCGTGACATTTTTATCAACTCATCAGGGGAGCAAAGCGCATCAATAAAACCACGTTCTTTTCCTTCCTTGGCCGCAATGAACTTCGATTGCTGAAGCAAATTTTATAAATACATTTATTATAACTAAGCGTGATAGGAGTAAGAAACAAGATAGGATGATACTAATTTCCAGATGATCATTACATATACACTCCTTGTTCAGAAAAAAATTGAGTGCCTCATATGTTCGGTGCTACATACAGCTAGGACTCAAGGCACTCACTTAGCCATGTTTACAGTTTGAAATGAGATTCTTATTTATGCTCTGGTTTTTCAACATTCATTGTTCTTTAAAAACCTTATTACTACCAAGGTTGAATATGAATGAATATAACTCAAGGCACTCACTTAAAATTGGTTTTCACTATTAGATGCCTTCTGGCTAATTTACTTTGCATATGTTAATCAACTTAGGCCATGAAGTTTATCTGACCACAGCTAGGACAGCGTAACAACTAACACAGAAGATAGATTAGACTCACAAGCATCATTTCTATTGCTTTGGGCAGACCTACAAGCCTCGGTAGACGCTGAGTTCCTACATGATAAGTAGAAAAGTTTCAGATCCATGACAGAATCCAATACAAAGCAAACAAATAAGAGCAGTAGTTCAAACTGTCGGAAAAAGACATATCCCTAGTTGCCTACCTCCAGCACCAGGAATCACGCCAAGAGTTAGCTCTGGTAATCCAAGTTGAGCTTCAGGGGTAGCTATCCGAGCATGACAACCCTGAAAAAAATTGGTCATTTACATGATAAACAGGACTTAGGTTCAGATACAGGGTAAAGAATCAGCTGTAAAAATGTTTAGCAGAACAGCAACAGAAATGACAGACCATAGTCAACTCTAGACCACCACCAAGAGCAAGGCCTTGAATTGCAGCGACAGAAGGCTTTTTGCCATCTGCATGTAAACATGTCTTTACAATCAGGCCCAGATTTCATGATCTCGATACCAATTAGAGGTGCCTAAAGAGTTCCGTCATTCATAGACAACAGAAACCATGACAAAATTAGAAACAAAAATGCCAAACCTTCCATCATATTCGACACAAGCTCAAAAGACATCTCAGGCAAAATGGACGCGTCTCCTGCAAAACCATGTTCAATGTGTAAGAGAACAGAACAGATTGGCCTAAAAAGCTAGGCTCTGAACAATCGGTTTGTCAACCATACAAATGAAGGCACCCCACTTACCGGTCTCATGAACTTTTGAGAATACATTAATATCGAAGCCTCCACAAAACTTGCCAGACCCGCCTATAAAATTTAAAGTAATTAATAATATGAATATAAAACAGCAAGAAGTATCAGAAATAGTAAGTTTCATTAACTGAATTTTTTTAACCCCCCCTGCCCACATCCCTGGAATGCACAACTCTGTCAGGCCCCCTCTGTGTAGTGGCAAAACAAGAAATATGCCTCTTGTTGTGGTAGGTTAGCCATAGCACCATACATGTCTTCCATATATAGATTTAGTCAGGGTATGTCCTTCCAATAGAAATAGAAACCTAACACCCGGTATGGCGGTACCCATTTTTTGACCTGTGGAGAAACAGGGGAGCTTCCATGTAGTCGAAAATCTATAGCGCCTTCGTACTTCAGTTAACTATTTTAGCGAGGTTCCCACTTTCAGCCAAGCGGTTAGCATCATAAAAACTGAAGCAACACAATCACTAGGCTGACTGGGATGAGCACAAATAAAATGATACGATGGCGACAGCCGACAGCTCCACAACCATACTATAATTAATGAGCTCTTTTATGATACCCTGCGTTGAATATTGGCCGTCCAATCGTGAAATCTAATGGTGGCGATCGTTCTATACTGCTCCAATTTGCCAAAAAAATGGCGAGCAGTATAGCTTGCGCTCCTTCACTCAGGTCCTCCAGTATCAAATCCTGAGGGCATTTTGGGAAGTAACAGCCCGCCCGTATCGACCTACGGCCTGGGACTCGACCTCTGCGGGCTGCCCCGACCTGCCCTCTCGGATCGCGCGGACTGCGGAGGCGGGAGCGGACGAGTAGCCACTGCTGTGCCGCGGCGTGTGCACGGCGGCTGTTGATGTCAATGTGTGTGGAGGTGAACGGGCGCGCGTGGCCTGGGTGTGTGCATACGGGACGAGCTCCAGGGGCTCATCCATGGCGGACAGGGCACCGGCTTCAGCGAGACTCTGGTTCGGTGTGTATACATACACGTATGTACAAGAGTCCTAGCCAACTAGTACAAGGTCTAGTTCACGGTTTAAGATTACTACAGAATTACATTTAAACCGTGTATACAGAATTACAGATAGATGGCTAGATGTTAAACATGACATGCTATCTTCTCTTACAGAGACGATGCTACTGTAGACGAAAACGACAGGAAAGAGGCGCGGAGGAGCGGCAGCTCAGCACGGGCTCGATGGACGCGACGTGATGGCCGGGGGCGCAGTGAAGACGGCGAGGGAGCGCACTGGTGCCGGCGGTGATCCTCGGGTGCGTCGAATAAGACGATCTCAAGGCGGAGATCGTGGTCGAGGACGACGGCTCGGGGGGTGCCTCCGTCCAGCTACCGGAGCAGGAGGTCGAAGGAGACCGTGGAGGAGTCGTGGGACATGGCGGCGGGGCTTCCCGTCTTGGTTTCCCGTCACCATTATCCGCCGATCAACAACGTCGCTAAGGTTCATGCAGAAATCTATGTCTATCGCTATCCTACCCTCACAAAATCAGTGGTCGGATTTTAATATACCGCTCCCTTCCCTGTTAGCAGTATAGGGTACCGTAAAAACTCTCATAATTAATACAGTACCAGGATAACCCCAAACCAAGGGGAAAACTAGGTGGTCAACGAATTTGAGCAGACAGAACAACATCAAAACAGAGCAAAACAGGAATTGCTTCTTACTAACATCAATTCGTCCAAAAATAACATGAAAAGGCATCACTAGACAGACCAAAAGTCCATCATTTGCATCCTTTGGGAGGGGGGGGGGGGGGTCAAGCAAGGGAAATCTCACCGGTGAGCACGATTGCCTTGACGTCGTCGCGATCAAGGGCCTCGGCGTACTTCTCCTTGAGCCCCTGGATGACTGCGCGGAGAAGGGGAGCCGGCCGAATCGGCGCACGGCGTTAGGCTAGCAAGAAAGAGGCCCGACGGAGGAGGAATGGAGGAGAGGAGGGGCGTCGCTCACTGATGGGGTGCAGAGCATTGACCGGCGGGTTGCAGATGGTGATGAGCGCGACGCCGTCGGCGCCCACCTCCATGGTGACGCGGATCGGCCCCGCCATCGGCCGCGAGACCCCCGGGGGTCGGTGGATCGGGGAGAGGGTGGGGGAGGGGAGGGAGAGGGGGAGAGGGGGTGGAGGAAGCTGCCGGCAACGAGTAGCTTCCACGCCTTATTTTATGGAGCTCGGGAGGGAGGGAAGACGACTAGAGCGGAGAGTGGAGGGGACTGACCGGAGCCGCCGTGTTCAGATCGGTCGGCCGGTCGGTCGGTCTGCCCAAGTCCTTTCCTAGGAATTCAGACGGCGAAGTTTTCATGAAGAGTAAAATGCAAGTGCGGTCCTAATTCTTTCTCAAAAGTGTCGATTGGGTCCTAATTCTTTCAAAATGCACATCTGGGTCTTAAATCTTTCTAAGTTGTTCACCCGAGGTCCTAATTTCGACTGTCCGCCGCTGACCAGCTCGCGTGGCGCTTTGACCGCTGCCACGTCGACTCGAGGGCCCACGCGGGATAACGACCAGCCGTGCATTTTTTCAAAAGAGCCCCCCAACCCTAATCTCTCCACAACCGTAGTCCTTTCCTCTCCTCTTCCCCACCTCTCTCTGCTCTGGCGAAACAGGGGAGATCGACGGCGGCGGTCCGGTGAGAAGAGGCAGGCGGCCATCGTAGGCGCTTGTCCGGCGGCGGCGCCGCTAGGATGGCGCCCGTGCATCGGCGACCTGGAGATCCTCCTCCACGATACGGTCAGTGTGTTGCCCATAACCCTAACCCTCGATCCTCTTTTTCCGTGGATTTCGATTTAGCTCGAATCAATGGTAGTATTTGACTGAATCCCTCGATACCTAGGAGCACAAGAGGAGGTTTTTACCGTAGAAATCAACTATAGTGGATTTTTCTGCGGATTTGGCCGATCGAAGACGTATGTCGATGGTAAAGTTGCTCTGTTCGATGGTTGCGAAGTAGATACATGGTCTCCTCTCTGGCTCACTGATTTTATGCAGCAACTGGGATATAGTGACCAATCTAAGCATGTTATTTACTGGTTACTGCCTGGAAAGAATTTAGCCGACGGACTGCGGATTGTGGACTGTGACACTGACACTTTGCACATGACAGCAGTTGTTCCAAAATTCAGTTGTTTCAGTTGTTTGTTGATCACAAAGATATGGCCTTTGACAATGTAATGGATGATATTCATGTTAGTGGTACACCTGAGCTACCTCTTGTACTAAGCCCTAAATCTCATGGGTTTAGCAGTGGAATAAGAGGAAGTCCCAGGTTTAAGGTGAAAGCTCACAAAGGCAGATTGAACCAATGTCATGCAGGGAGCAGCAATGAAGGGAGTAGCAGTGTTCCACCAGTGGGACTAAATGTTGGACATGAGCTTAGAAGAAGCAGGAGGAAACTTGTGGTAGAAGAAGAAATTCCCAATGAAAATGACAGTGACAGTGATAGTGATGACAGTGAATGGGATTCAGACTGGGTAGACTCTGACAATGAAGTAGGCAAAGATGATGATGATCTATATGAAGAATGGGTTGATGAAAAATTTGAGAAGAAAAAAAAGAAGAAATCTGAATGGGAGCAGGACAGTGACTATGATACAGATGAACTGCAGGAGCTACAAGGTTCAGAGCTTGAAGATAGTGATTCAGCAGAGGAAGTGGAAGTAGTAGATGCACAATGAAGGAAAAAAATGAAAAAGAAAGTGAAGCTGAAAAGGTGGAGGCCTGAGAACATGAAAGAAGTCAATTTTCACATAGGCATGGTGTTCTTGTCTGTCATTGAACTAAGAGCAGCAATTCAGGAGTACATTGTGAAGCAAAGAGTGCAAATTCATTACATAAAGAATGATAAGCAGAGGATAAGGGCAGGTTGTGTTGGAGATTGTCCCTGGTTCTTATTTGCTGCACCTGACAGCAGGACCAAAGCATGGGTTGTGAAGAAGTATGTGGGTGAGCATACATGTGAAAGAGAGTGGGCACTCAAGCAATTTACAGCAAGATATTTGGTTGGCAAGTATGTGGAAACATTTAGAGCAGATGAGAAGATGACACTGCAAAACTTTGGCAGACTTGTTCAATTGGACTACAACATGCAACCTACTAGAAGTAAGCTAGCTAGAGCAAGGAGGATTGCACTAAAGATAATTCATGGAGATGAACTTGAGCAGTATAATTTACTGTGGGACTTTGCAGCTGAAATCAGAAGATCAAATCCTGGCAGTACCATGCTTGTGCATGCAAACAATGGAAAGTTTGATAACTGCTACATGTCCTTAGATGCATGCAAAAGGGGTTTTCTGCTAGCTTGTAGGCCCATTATATGCATTGATGGGTGTCACATTAAGAACAAGTATGGTGGAGTGATGTTGACAGCTGTTGGAGTTGATCCTAATGATTGTATCTTTCCCATTGCAATTGCCATAGTAGAAATGGAAGATACTGTCACATGGAAGTGGTTTTTGAACACATTGAAGGAGGATCTGAACATACAAAACACAGCACCATGGACATTGATGAGTGATAGGCAGAAGGTAGTAAGAACATTGTAGCATTTCATACTGTAGCATTTCATACTGTAGCATTTCATATTATCATACTGTAGCATTTCATTTGTTTGTTCTACAATGTATGTAGGGCTTGATCAATGCTGTCAATGCAATGTTTCCTGATGCACAACATAGATTTTGTGTGAGGCATCTGCATCAAAACTTTGCAAAAAACTGGAAAGGTGATGTATTCAAGAATAAATTGTGGCAAATTGCAAGAGCTACACATGAGGCAGACTGGAAGAAGTACATGCAAGAGATGAAAGAGTTGGACCAGGGGGCCTATGAGTAGACAAGAGAAGGACAATGGAACTAGGATGAGCAGACATGGCATTATTGGACACTGCAGTGTGTGCAATCAACCAGGACACAACAAAAGAAAGTGCCCTGAACTAGGTAGAGGACAACCAACAGCAGCACATGAGGCAGGAGCAGAACAAGATCCAGCAGCAGAACAATATCCAGCAGCAGAAGAGGAAGCAGCAGAACATGTGCAAACAACAGAACATGTGCCAATTCAGGTTGTGCTTCCAGAAACACAACAAAGAACTAAACTACCAGTCAAGAGAAGGCCCAGTTGCAAGGTGCATTTCCCTTAAATGTTTCCCTTAAATGCCGTTGAAAACTAAAATTGCAATAGTCAACAACATTTCTTATTTTTTTTGCAGAAAAAGGCATGTCCACAAGTGGGCAGAAGTACATCTAATATGATATCTTCTTCTATGAATTATGATCTTGCTTCATCTACTATGATTGAGATTTTACAGGACCAAGTGAGAGCTTTTTATTTAAATGCAATGTTAATAAATGCAATGCCATCTGTTCTTCCAGAAATTCACCTACATTACTAAATACATGTTTGGTTGGTTTGTAGGCTATAGCCACTCAACAATCTCAAACAGCAGTGCCAGCTCCTCTACCAGAAAGCCAGTTCATTGCAAACTGCAGAGATGCCCTGCCAACTCCAAGAAGCCACACTACTGCTACACTAGGTTTGAAGAGAAGGAAGAAAGTGAAAAAAACTAAGGAGAACAAAGCCCCAACAACTCAGAAGTGAAGAGCTACAAAGATGTTATGGAAAGAAGCAGTGTAGGATGTTTTTCTTTTGCTTAGGAAACAAGGTGGTTTGTAATGAAACCTCATGCTAAGATGTGGCTTTGGGTTTCACACAAACCATGGAAATGTAATACTTCTGTTGCACAACTTCAAGACCTTGTAATGTTGGGTCCATCTATCTATCTTTCAGACTGCTTTGAAGTTCAGTTAGTAAAAGAATGGCCTTGCATATTACTGTTTATTTGTGTTGTCAATGCTAGTAAAAAAATGGTGCCAAAGTACAGAAAAACAACCAAAATGCTGCCAAATTTTAGTTCAATTTCATTGCAACAGTAAATCATCAACATCTGGATACACCAACAAGCATTGATCACTGGATACATCATACTAACACATCACTTCTTAAATCCTACATACACCACAACTACAATCAGTACAACAAGTGCACTGAGAATACTCCTACAGAGAAAAATGAGCTCATTCATCTTCTGCATTGCTTCTGCATATGCCACAGTCTCGACAGTGCTATGCATTGCTCCTGCACAAGCATCTTGCACCTCTGTTTCTTCACTTGCAATGACACCAGCCGAATCTAAACTGCTCAATCCACGGCTGACATACCCAGCTCTCACCAAAAAATCAAAATAGTTGTCTGGTCCATCTTCCCAATAGTAATGTTGGCAAGGATTTGGTTGAATCTGATAGAAATTGAGCAAAAAAAATTCAATCAAAAAGAAACACAGAAACATCAAATCGATTGGGCACTTGTAAAAGATCTTACATGGTGATTGGGGCACTTGTAGAAAATCCTGCCAGGATTTGCCTTCGATTTTGACACAAGACGAATTGTAGATCAAATGCGGCAGCTAGGGCATGGTACCAACGGCAGCATACCCGCGGCAGCCGGCGATGAGATGGGCGGCGAGAAAAGGGCTAACGCCGGAGGTGGAGCAGGCGCTTGGGCAGCCTTCTTCCCGCGGTGCTTCACGGCAGATGAGCTAGCGGCGGCGGACATGGCGGCGACGGCGCGGCGCCAGAGAGAGGGAGAGAGCAAGCAGAAGACCTAGGGACCGGGGAATGAAGAGAGGACAAACTCCAGGGGCCAAACTGCTTAAATTACCAACCTCCAACCGCGGGAACTATCCCGCGTGGGCCCTCGAGTCGACGTGGCAGCGGTCAAAGCACCACGCGAGCTGGTCAGCGGCGGACAGTCGAAATTAGGACCTCGGGTGAACAACTTAGAAAGATTTAGGACCCAGATGTGCATTTTGAAAGAATTAGGACCCAGTCGACACTTTTGGGAAAGAATTAGGACCGCGCTTGCATTTTACTCTTTCATGAAACCGCAACGAAGAAGGGGAATTCGCAGTGACCACCTCGGTTCGGGTCCACTTTGCAGAAAACCGCCGGTTTTCAATTTTTTACGCAGAAAACCACCTTCCAATATTTCTTCTTAGAGAGAATATACTCATCTCTCCATAAAGATGCTATGTTGATCGTTCTGCCCGGTGGGACCCATCCGAGCGGGCAAGGGATCGCAAACATCTTTTCTTTTCAGAGAAAAGGTTTTCAAAAGATATCCGTGTCGACTGTGGAGTATGGTTGTGTCCATCGCCATGCCATTGATGCGGAAGCCGCCGCTCGCAGCGGGTCGTGGTCATCGGAGGCCTCCTGCTCGAAGACATGGCGGAGCCACGACACCTTCGGTGCATCGCTCGTGAGCGCTTTTTTTATGAAGGGATTGTCGTTGGTATAATATGTTGGCAGAGGAGATGATGGTGGAAGGGCAGAGGATGATCGGTCAGCGGGGGCTTCGTGTCGACGACAGAGCTTCATGCGTCGTCGTGCCTTGATGCAACTCACTATGCGAGAGGCATGCAACCGATGTCGCTACCATATGCACATAGCACATGCGGGACCTGCTCCGAGAGTAAATTAGAAAAGAACAGTGAATGCCCGCAAAGCTCCTCAATTTATGTCCGGTTTGCTAGAATTTGGACAATCAAACGCGTCTATGAACCGATGAGATAACATGCTGGATGGCAAAACTAAATCAATGAACCGATGAGATAACATGCTGGATGGCAAAACTAAATCAATGAACCGATGAGGTACTGCGTTGGACAGCTCGAGCGTTTAAGGTCCGCGGTTGAAGATGTCCTTACAAGGAAAAACGAAACGCACCAAAAAAAGCATGTTTGCTCCCATGCATCCATCAGCAATAGCATGACGGAGATGGCTAAAGAAAGAGATGGCAGGAACTTGGAAGTGATAGGCGGATACGCAGCAAAAGACGCCGTCGTAGTTATATTTTATACTTCCCCGTAAACAAATATACGAGTGTTTAGATCACTAGCTCTTATATTTTTTTACAAGGGGAGTATCTATTTCAAAAGCTGAACGAGGGCAAGCTCGCGGTGCACGCTTCCCCTCAATCCCTCATGACGACGATAGCGGAGAAAGCATGGCCTTATTTTGGCTTTTGTCGCATGTGTCCACTCGTAGCAGGAAATTTTACTGAACGGAACGGAACGCAACCGCCATGGCGGAGGATGCATTATTTCCTGGAACGGCAGCGGATCTTTGATTGCTTGACCCTAGTTAAATGGACTGAACATGTGGAAGTACTAGCCAAGTAGTAGTAGGAACAAGAAAGACTTAATGTCAAGACGCACGATGACACCGACAGATTGGTCTTCGTCAAGGAAAAATAGGGGGAAGAAGGAGAGCAATCCTTGTAGGAAAACTGAAAATTACAAGACAATAAGCCGGTCAGGTCAGTCAGCATGTCCAAGTCCGTGTCGATTCAAGCGCCCAAGTTGTTGTGAAACCGCAAGGAAGATGATGTTTGCTTTTAATATACTCCGTATAAAGCTGAGGGAAACCCTTTCTCTTCAATCGGGAAAAACCTTTCGTTTTTACTAAAAATAGATCTACAATGAAGAAGTAGAATTCGTGGGGACTGAGAGTGTCTTTAAAGGGAAAACGTCACCATGCCAAGAAGAGTATTTAACCAAAAACTACCACATTTGCCGGAAACGTGACAGAAAACTACCACTCTACGTTTTTGTGCGAAAAACTATCAAATTTGGACTAAACCGTGGCAAAAAACTACCAACTCGGGAAATCGCTCGCTTCGCCCGCGCTAACCCCGTTTCTGACCGGTTGGGCCCGCGAATCAGTCGCCACGCTGGCGAACGGACGGCCGCCGCGCGTTGACGGCCGTTAACGGCCCGTCCGCTGTCGGAACGGCGCCTGTCGGTGGGCCAATAAGTGAGAGCGAGCTCAGCCGCTCATTCTCCTCCTCCTCGCTCGCTCTCACTCGTCCTCACTCCATCCTCTCCCTCTCCCTCTCCCTGGTCCTCTGACCTAGGTCAGCCTATCGTCGTCGCCGCCGCGGCCATTGCTGCCGGTCGAAGGTGAGGATGCCATCCTGGTATGACGAGGACAGCTCGGACGAGGACATCAACATGGTTTCATTGGATCAGCAGCTATTTGTAAGTGCATAATGGTGGAACAGAGTTAGGGTTAGGGTTAGTTCATCCAAATTGGAGATTCCAATTTGCTTTTGGTTTGATTCGAAGTTTCTTTTGCAGGAAACCCCTGACACTGTGGTGGAACCATCTTTCTGTGGTTCTTACACTGAATCTGAGCCGACGTGCATGATGCATCATCAGAGGCCAAAGAAGATGGTGGCTTTTGAAGGTTCTTTGACTGGCAGGCGTTTCCTGGGTTGTCCTATGCAGCATGTATTAAATCTTGAACGCTAACTTGTTTTGCTGGTGGAGATGTGTGATGTGTTTTGCTGCTGGAGATGTGAGATGTGTGGTGCAGCATGTGGTGCAGAGATGTGTGCTGCAGCATGTGGAAGCTATATATGAAAGTAGATCTTTAGTTAACTGAATTCAATACATGACTGAACCTGATAACACCTACAAGCAGATATCTTTAGTGTATTATGAACCTGAGAATATAGTTGTTAACTGAAAAAGAACAGAGTAGGTGTTAACTGAAAAAGAACAGAGTAGGTGTTAACTGAAAAAGAACAGAGTTAAATGAATTTATATCTACTACTAAATGTAGTTGTTAACTGAATTTATCTCTGTTGCTAAATGTAGCTGTTAACTGAATTTATCTCTGATGCTAAGTCAGGTGCATATTGATGTAAACAAAGGGTTTCAGTTAAATGAAATGACTTTATGACTTTTGGTTTCTGTACTAAGTTTGTTACTAAGTGCTTTGTGCTTAATTATAAATAATTGCTTCTGTAGGATGAAGGTGTGAACTGTGGGGTTGTGGAGTGGGTGGATGGTCCTTGGCCAGAGATTCTACAAAGGTGCCTAACCAGGATTTGGGACATGTATCATGAGCAGAACTTGGGCAGGGTGAATGACAAACAAGCCTATGAGAAAGAGGTGGCCAAGCTACAGAAGGAAATTGATTTCCTGTCAAACAACTACAGCCAGTTGGTGGAAGATGTATCCAACCTATTTGACTACCAAGATGGCAAGATGTCTCATGACATGGACTATACCAGTCAGGCAATCAATGAACTAGCTGAGAAGAAGAAACAACTTGAGGATCAGGCAAAGATTGAGTTAAGTATGGAAAAGCTGAAGCTTGCCAAGGAGCAAAGGTGCATTCTTCAAAGCCAAGCAGAGATCATTCAGAACATGAGGAAGGCCATGAAGGAAGTGGAGGGGGACAGGGACCTACTTAAGCAAGAGAAGAAGAAGTTAGAGTATCTTATTGCTGATCTGCTCAATGCTGGGCATGACAGCAAAGCTAAGCTGGAGAGGATGAAGGCAATTATGAATGAGTGAAGTGGTTGGTTTGTGGGTTAAGTAATTAGTAGGCCTATATATATAGCTGGCCTTGGATGCATGTTAGGTGTATATTTTGGGAAAGTTTCATGTGCTTTCTGAATGGTATGAGGGAGGGAGGTATTGCTATGGTTTAAGAACTACTTGGTTTTATCTATGATGTAATGACTATTATGTTAAGACCTACTATGCTAAGTACTCATGCTAAGTTAAGTAAGTAAGAATGTTTTATCTATGATGAGGTTGTTTTACTCTGCTTATATCATGTGTGATAACTGACAGTAGTGACATAGTTGGAAGTAGCAAGTAACATATATAGCAATTAGCTTAGATAGTCTGACAAATAACTTAACATAGATAGTCTGACATAGATAGATAGTAGTGCCATTCATAGTCTGACATAGATAGCAACTACTATTAGATAGTGCCTGACATAAAGATGAACTACTAGTAGATAGTGCCTGACGAAACTGAACCTAGGAACTTACTGCACTTAAGAAAGTTCAGGACTGACGAAACTGAATATTAGTGCAGCAGTTCACTCCTCCTTCTTCAGCATCTTCAGGCGGTGCGAGCGGCGCACCGCAGTCACGGCCGCCCTCTTCTTCTTGCCCGGCGCCGGCTCCAGCACATCATCCTCACCGCCATCTTGTTCTTGCTTCACGACGACGCCGTCTAGGAGATCGTCCACCTCTGGCAGCGCATCCACGTGGATTGGGCGGTTCCTATCCCCCTCCACGGCGTCGAGGACGGGAGCCAGCATCTGCAGTTCAGGCTCGTCGTCGGAGAGGACGACTACCTCATCCACCTCGTCGTCAGAGTCGTCAGAGGGCTCGTCACTGGACTCGTCGTCAGTGGACTCGTCGTCAGAAGACTCACCCTCAGAGTCGTCAGAGGGGCCAAGGACCCATGGATCGCTCCACTCCCAGTAGGCGTTGTTGATTGGGGCTGGGACAGCGAGGACGGCTTCGGTGACGTCGTCCGCGGCGGCCGGTGGCGTGGTGGATGAGCGGTACATCCACCATCTGGCACGCTGCCTGGGGTCGGGGGAGCGCTGCACCTCGCGCATCGCCCAGAGCAGAATGGTCGGCGCCAGGATGGTGCGGCCGGCAGGGAAGGCGCGCTGCTTTTCAGCAGCCGTCATCACCTTCACGAGGCCGCGGGCGTGGTTCCTGAGCATCGCGATACTGGGGAACCAGCGCGCGATCTCCCTGTACTGCGCCCGGATCTCCTTGTTGTTGCCGGTGAGAGCTTCGATGGCGAGCTGCCATTCCATGGCGACGGCGGTGGCGGTGGTTGTCGGCGGTGATTTCGACAGGAGAGAGGGGGAAGTGGGGTGGGCGGTGCGAGCGACGAGTGGGCGAGTGAGCAGAGGGCGTGGTGGGTGGACACGTAATAAAGTAGTAGAATCCGAAACGACTGGTTTTAATCAACGCACGCTCACCACGCCGCCGGCTGCTACGCACGCTGAAAAGAGGACGTGGCTAACAACATATAATAAGTTTGGTCGATACTAGTCAAACAAATCACCAGCACTAGCCCATTGGTATTGAATGCATAGTTACAACCAATTGGTCCTGGGTTCGAACCCCAGGCCAGACTTTTTTTGTGCAGATTTTTTTTCATACAATGAATTTGGCAATAAGTTCTGTACTGTAGAAATGGCAAAGTAAAACAAAAAAACAAATCAAAACAAATCAGTAGCACTTAGCCCATTTGTATTGGGCACAAATAAGTTCACATGTCACATTGTCCAGAAATTAGTAGCACAACACACATTTAGTAGCAGAACACAAACTTAGTAGCAGAACACAAATAAGTAGCATACACTCAATAGTTTCCACTAGCATTGAAATAGGATGCAAACTTGCTAGGAGGTTTCCTCTTCCTCTTGCCTGCCAATATCCCTGGTTCTCCAGTGGATGTTCTTGGTGCATTGAATGTTCTTGTAGATGCTGATCCTCTTGTTCTTGCAGCTCTTGTTGATGCAGATCCTGTTGCAGGTGCTGGTGAAGACCTGGCTGCTCCTGCTGAAACTGTTGATGTTGAACCTCTCTTATTTGCTTTAGGAGGTGGAGCTGATGATGCTGGCATCTGTGTAGTTTGGTGTTGAGGTGATGGTTGTGGAGGTGGATGTGTAGCACTAGAACTAAAAATTTCTCTATTCTCCTGCATGACAAAATTAAATCAGTTAGTAAATATACCAGAACTAAAAAAAGTAAACAAAGAATGCATCATTTTTGAATGACCTGGTGTAAGTTCTTTCTCATCTCAAGACTAGGTTTTAGAGCTTTCCCACAATTAGTATATTTGTGGCCTTGTAGACCACAATTGCTGCATGTAATTGTTCCCATCCTGCTTGTGTCCTTTGGAGCAGGCACCTCAAACTGCCCCTTTCTCCTAGCTGTCTGTTTTTTGCCTGCTTTTTCTTTGAACACTGGGGGCTCAATATCAGGAGTATGGGTGTCAGGCCGGAATTCAGGACCAGGGACAGGGTACACTATGTCTTTGTATGCTTCAATATATAGTGCTTTTTTGAAAAATTCATGCACATAGTCCTCTGGGTGCATGTGAACCTTGCTCATTGCTGCTATTGCATGACTGCATGTCACACCTGTCATGTCCCACCTCCTGCAGTCACATGAGTGAGTAGCTAGGTTCACACAGTACTGATTTTCCTTACTATTAACTTGCCAAATGTCAGGACCTGCCTTGTATGCATCACAAAATTTGGCATACTTCTTATTCTCCTCTAATTTCTCTGAATAGTTGGGTGTGATCATCCACCTGCTGTTCTCTGTTTTTTCCCTAGTCTTCTGCCTTTTGATCATCTGCTTAGTCCTAATTCCTTCAAACATAGTCCTAATTGGTTTGGCCCTAACATCAAGGATCATTTTGTTGAAAACCTCACTAAGGTTGTTCACAACAAGATCAGTTTTGCAATTGTAATCCATTGCAGACCTACACTAAGTCTCCTTTGGAATTTTTTAAGCCACTTCCAGGCATCCTCACACTCTGCTTTAAGCTCTGCCATTGCCAATTCATGGCCATGTTTGGTGAATGAGTAGCTAGCCTGATCTACTAGCTTCTTTAGTTCTGCTCCTCTGAAACCAGCTGACTGAAAATTTGCATATATGTGCCTGAGGCAGTATCTCTGAGGGGAATCAGGGAACACCTCATTTATAGCCTTAAGAAGACCCTGATTGTAAATTTATAACCATGGTCATGAACAAAAGGAAATAAAGCTACTAATAACAATATATATCTGAACTAGTGGCTAAGATAGGGTGCATACCTTTTGCCTGTCAGAAATAATGGTGTAGGTTCCAAATTTGCTACCACTTCCAATGCAACATCTTAGCTGGGTTAGGAACCATGTCCAACTATCTGAATCTTCCTTATCAACCACACCAAAGGCTATGGGGTAGATGTTGTTATTGCCATCTCTTCCTGTGGCTGCAAGTATTTGCTGTCCAGTGGTTAGCTTGATGAAGCAACCATCAAGCCCTGCATCCATACCCAAATTAGCTACCATATATTTACAACAAGATATTTTGAACAAATTGCAGTTATAGATTTACCTATAAAGGGCCTGCAACCATTAAGAAATCCTTGCTTTGATGCATGCAAGCAGTAGAACATGTACTTAAATCTAGGTGTTGGGGCAGGGTTTTCTGGGTCCTCAAATGTTGTAACTACACACCTGCTACCAGGGTTTGTGTCAAGAACTGCTTGTAGGTAGTCCCTCAGTCTATAGTACTGCTCCTTATGGTCACCTTGTACAACCTTCATAGCCTTCCTCCTTGCCCTATAGGCCACACTCTTTGATACATCAACTGAAAACTTGACTTTGCTGTTTTTAATAAGTGAATCCACAGGTGCTCTAGGATCTGCTCTAAGAGATTGCTCAACTTCTTTGGAAAGCCACTTAGTAGTAACTTTTGTGTTCTCTGCTGATGCTGGACAAGTGTGCTCCATGTTACACTTCTTAATGCAAAATGTTCTTTCATGAGCTATCCTGGAGGCATAGATGTAAAATTCACATCCATGCTCTCTCTGTGAACACCAAACAATAATTCTTGTTGGAGTGTTCCTGTGGTAGTGAAAAGACCTCAAAGTACTTATATGAAAATCTCTTAATGCTTCTCTGAACTGGTAAACAGAATCAAAACACAAGCTCTTGCACAAGAGTAAATGTGAATTGGGAATTGAAGGGTCAAAATATACTCTTTCCTTCATCTTTTTCTTACTACTCTTTGTCTTTGCCTTCTTCATGATGTATGGTAGTTCAACTTCATCTTCTTCTTCCTCATCACTTATGCCTGGATCACCAGCAAAACAAAACTCATCTGCTTCAGGAAACCAATCTTCAAAACATTTTTTCTCTACCTCATTGTGACATCTGCTAGTTGGCCCAGGGTTCTTCACATGTTTCACAATAGCAGTACTTTGCAATGGTGTTTCCTCTTCAGAGGCACACTCTATTTCCATTTGTTGAACAGCTTCAGCACTACCATCTGAATGAACTGAATCATCAGAACAAAATTCTTCTTCTTCAGTGTCTCCTTCAAAGTGGTTCAAATCTGCCTCTCTTTGAATCCTGCTCCTCTCAAGCTGAGCCTTTCTATCATCTATCTGATTCTGAAGCTCAGATTGCTCCACAACCTTTTTCACACAGCAGCTCTCTTGAGTGTTCATGTAATTCTCATTAGCCTGTGTACTAATTCCAGGTTCAACATTTCTCACAACCCTTATGTTGACTAGCTTGACATGATGAAAAAAGTCCAACATTTCATGAACACTAGCTTCATTACCTAAATACTTTACTCTGTCAGATCCAATTTCCTCCTCCTTCACATAGTACATGTAATCACTGTCCCCATACCCTTCACTAGCAATGAATGATTGTAGAGTAAGCAAAGAAATATCTGACTCAAATATACCCCTTTTCACAGGGTTTCTTCCTTCTAAATGAAACCATATATCCCACTTCTGGTCAGCCAAACTGCACAAATAAGTGCTCATGAATTGAATTGAAATTGACTGAGCTATACAGTTTACTGACTCCAGTTTACTACACATGTCCAACTAACAGAAACAAACACATCTTACTAATTTGCAATGTTGAAGCAGCTAACCAAAAGCCCAGCAGATGATACTTGCATACCTGCGACCCATTGGCGATGACTGGGAGAGCGGTGCCTCCGGCTGCTGCGAGCCGGCCTGCATCGAGAAACTGGTGCTCCCCAACCAATTATCGACTGAGCCGCTGGCCATCGGTGGAGGCGCGGGCGAGGCAGCAGCGTCCAAACTTGTCTCGCCGCCAGCGTCGCCGCCGCCAACGTCGCCGCCGCCAGCGCCGCCGCCCTCCGGAATCAACGAGGACATGGCGGCCGCCACCTAGGTCAGAAAGAGGGAGAGGAGGGAGAGAGTGAATCGAGAGGGGAACGGATCAGATTTGACCCGCACCGCACCGACAGGCGCCGTTCCGACAGCGGACGGGCCGTTAACGGCCATCTACGCGCGGCGGGCGACCGTTAGCCAACGTGGCGCCTGATTCGCGGGCCCAACCGGTCAGATTCGGGGTTAGCGCGGGCGAAGCGAGCGATTTCACGAGTTGGTAGTTTTTTGCCACGGTTTAGTCCAAATTTGGTAGTTTTTCGCACAAAAACGTAAAGTGGTAGTTTTTCGTCACGTTTCCGTCAATTGTGGTAGTTTTTGGTTAAATACTCTGCCAAGAAAAACTACCGTTTAACGTACTTGGGTTCAAAATATATAGTGCTTCAATAGATGATGTATCTGTAAATGATGATGTATTTGCACTAGTAGAAAAAGGGTCAAATGTGAGACACATTAGTCCCGGTTTGTAACAGAACCGGCACTAGTGTGTCCATTAGTGCCGGTTCCAACGGCTAGGCGGGAGGAGCTCTTTAGTACCGGTTCCTGGTGAACCTTTAGCACCGGTTCGTGCCACGAACCGGTACTAAAGAAAATGGTGGCAGGATGTTGTCAGAGTGGGGCCCTTCCAGCACCTTTAGTACCGGTTTGTGGCACGAACCGGTACTAAAGGTCGTCCTATATAAACCCTTCGTCCACCCGCACTCTGTTCTTCCCCCTTTCCCCTCTCCCTCTCCTCTGTTCTTCCCTTCTTCCTCTCGAGTTCATCACAAAATTTGCCCCAAATTTGTGAAGATTTGCAGGCCCCCGTCCATTCAAATGATCACCAAGGTTAGCAACTTTGTCCTTTCATATCTCATTGCTAGATTAGCTCTTGCATTGGTTTATATAGTGATTAATTGTGGGGTTTAGTAATTTGGGAGGAATTTTATGTGGTAGTATTTGATTTATATGCAATTTGAGGTCAAAATAACACTTGGTTTGCATATGTAGGTGTGGTTTACTTAGTGCCTTCTAAATCTCCGTCGTAACCACCATCGATTGCCCGCACCGTCCCGTCGCCGGCACCACCTTGTGGTGAGCCTCTTGTTCATGAAATTTTATATAAAAAATTGATGTTTGTGTGATTTGGATATATAGTTACTCGTATAATTATCTTACCCGTACGTTGTTTGTTATACATAGTGCCATGGTTTTGATATCCGTCCCCGTCGGCCCTCGTCCTTGTTATAATTCGGATGTGGTATATTCTCTTTTAAAACTATTTATTGCATTTCGTGTTTATGACAAATTATGCCCATCAAGTTGACATAGATATTTTTATCTAGGAGGTATGTGAACCGGAAATTCCAACCGACCCTATTGTCGAGAGGTTAAATTTAGTTGAAAGAGAAAACGAGTACTTGAAAGAAAAATTGAAAAGAATTGAGGGGGAGAAGATGGAATTGGAATTGCATGTTGCCGATGTCATCGATGATCACAAGATCAAGATGGAGAAAATGCGGTTGAAGATTAGAAAGATTAGAAAATATGCCATCGATAGTGAGGCTTGGTATCATTATGCTGTTGGATCAATTGTTACCTTAGTTGCGATCTTGATCGCATTTGTTATTGCATTTAAATGCTTTAGCTAGAGAGTTATTTGTTTGTTGCATTTAAGTGTTGTATGAACTTTATGTATGAACTTGTATTAATTTGTCCTATTCGGTGTTGTGTAATGAAGATGAGCCGGCAATGGATGTACGATGACCGATGCTCTCCCCAGTTCGTTGAGGGCGTGCATACTTTTCTGCTTGCGACTGAGGTAAACAAGCAGGCGGATGGTTTTATGCCTTGTCCATGTGCTGGCTGTAAGAATGGTCGCAATTACTCTACGTCAAGAACCATTCACGTCCACCTGTTTGAGTCCTTTCATGCCCCACTATAATGTTTGGACCAAGCACGGAGAAAGAGGGGTTATGATGGAAAACAATGAAGAAGAAGAGGACGATGACAGCTATCCTGGCCATGGGTTCCCTGAATACGATGATACAACAATGGGGGAAGAAGCTGAGCCGGTAATGCGGGAAGAAGCTGAGACGGCAATGCGGAAAGAAGCTGAAGAAGAGGCATCAGATGAGCCCATTGATGATCTAGGTCGGGCCATTGCCGATGCAAAGAGAAACTGCACAAGTGATTTGGAGAAGAAGAAGTTGTAGCACATGTTAGAGGATCACAAAAAATTGTTGTACCCGAATTGCGTAGGTGACAAGAAAAAACTGGGCACCACACTGAAATTGCTGCAATGGAAGGCAGAGAATGGTGTATCTGACAAGGGATTTGGAAAGTTGCTGGTAATGATAAAGGATATGCTTCCAAAGGACAACGAATTGCCCGAGAGTACGTACGAAGCAAAGAAGGCTGTCTGCCCTCTAGGGTTAGAGGTGCAGAAGATACATGCATGCCCTAATGATTGCATCCTCTACCGCGGTGAGTACGAGGATTTGAACGTTTGCCCGGTATGTGGTGCATTGCGCTATAAGATCAGCCGCGCTGACCTTGGTGATGTCGAGGGCGAGCGCCCCAGGAAGAAGATTCCTGCCAAGGTGATGTGGTATTCTCCTATAATACCACGGTTGAAACGTTTGTTCCAAAACAAAGAGCATGCCAAGGCGATGCGATGGCACAGAGAAGACCGTAAGAAAGACGGAAAGTTGAGAGTACCCGCTGACGGGTTGCAGTGGAGAAAAATCGAAAGAAAGTACGGGAAGGAGTTTGCAGATGACGCAAGGAGCGTATGGTTTGGTCTAAGCGCAGATGGCATTAATCCTTTTGGGGAGCAGAGCAGCAACCATAGCACCTGGCCTGTGACTCTATGTTTGTATAACCTTCCTCCTTGGTTGTGCATGAAGCGGAAGTTCATTATGATGCCAGTGCTCATCCAAGGCCCTAAGCAACCCGGCAACGACATTGATGTGTACCTAAGGCCATTAGTTGAAGAACTCTTACAACTATGGAATGGAACAGGTGTACGTGCGTGGGATGAGCACATGGGGGAAGAATTTGACCTAAAGGTGTTGCTGTTCGTGACCATCAATGATTGGCCTGCTCTCAGTAACCTTTCAGGACAGACAAACAAGGGATACCGCAGATGCACGCACTGTTTGGATGATACCGACAGTATATATTTGAATAGTTGTAAGAAGAATGTGTACCTGGGACATCGTCGATTTCTTCCGAGCAGGCATCCCGTAAGAAAGAAAGGCAAGCATTTCAAAGGTGAGGCGGATCACCGGACGAAGCCTCGCCACCGTACTGGTGCTGATGTACATGATATGGTCAAGGATTTGAAGGTGATATTTGGAAAGGGTCCTGGCGGACAACCTGTTCCGAAGACGCTGACGGACGCGCACCCATGTGGAAGAAGAAATCTATATTTTGGGACCTGCCATATTGGAAAGACCTAGAGGTCCGCTCCGCAATCGACGTGATGCACGTGACGAAGAATCTTTGCGTGACCCTGCTTGGCTTCTTGGGCGTGTATGGGAAGACAAAAGATACACCTGAGGCACGGGAGGACCAGCAACGTATGCACGGAGAAGACGACATACATCAGGGTCATGCAAGCTACGCTCTTACCAAAGAAGAAAAGGAAATCTTCTTTGAATGCCTGCTCAGTATTAAGGTACCGTCTAGCTTCTTGTCAAATATAAAGGGAATAATAAACATGGCAAAGAAAAAGTTCCAGAACCTAAAGTCTCATGACTGCCACGTGATTATGACGCAACTGTTTCCGGTTGCATTGAGGGGGCTTCTACCGGAAAATGTTTGATTAGCCATTGTGAAGCTATGTGCATTTCTCAATGCAATCTCTCAGAAGGTAATCGATCCAGAAATCATACCAAGGTTACAGAATGATTTGGTGCAATGTCTTGTCAGTTTCGAGTTGGTGTTCCCACCATCCTTCTTCAACATCATGACGCACGTCCTAGTTCACCTATGCGAAGAGATTAACGTTTTGGGTCCTGTATTTCTACACAATATGTTCCCCTTTGAGAGGTTCATGGGAGTCTTAAAGAAATATGTTCATAACCGTGCTAGGCCAGAAGGAAGCATCTCCAAGGGCCATCAAAATGAGGAGGTCATTGAGTTTTGTATTGACTTTATTCTTGACCTTAAGCCGATTGGTGTTCCTGAATCGCGGCATAAGGGCAGACTGGATGGAAAAGGCACGCTAGGAGGGGAACAAATAATATGTATGGACGGACATTCTCTCACTGAAGCACACTACACAGTTCTACAGAATTCCGCCTTGGTGGCTCCGTATATGGATGAACACAAGAATTTGCTACGCTCCAAACACCTGGAGCGGTCTGATGACTGGATTACACGTGAACAAACCAGGAGTTTCGCCAGCTGGTTGCAGACACGTACCATGCATGACACCTCTATTGAAGATGACATGTACTTGCTGTCCCAGTTACCATCTTCAAATATAATGACTTTCAAAGGGTACGAGATAAATGGTAATACATTTTACACGATCGCCCAAGATAAGAAGAGCACCAACCAAAACAGTAGTGTCCGCTTTGATGCAGAAACCAAGACGGAAAAGGAAACATATTATGGTTATATACAGGACATATGGGAACTTGACCATCGACGTGGTTTAAAGGTCCCTTTGTTTCGGTGCAAATGGGTCAATATGACACGAGGCGGGGTAACGGAAGACCCGCAGTACGGAATGACAATAGTGGATCTCAACAATCTTGCGTATGCAGATGAACCATTCGTCCTAGCCAATGATGTGGCACAGGTTTTTTATGTGAAGGACATGTCTACCAAGCCAAAAAAAAGAAAAGATAAGGAAGCGAATGCATCGTACGATGAGACAAAGCGGTACATAGTTCTTTCTGGGAAGAGAAACATCGTGGGAGTGAATGACAAGACAGACAAGTCAGAAGATTATGAAAAGTTTGATGAAATTGCTCCATTCACAGTGAATATTGACCCGAGCATCCCGTTAAATGATGAAGATTTTTCATGGTTACGACGCAAAGGGACACACGCGAAGAAAAAGTTTCACACCCAAAGATCTGGGATGTGATCGGCTTCACTATCATCACTTTCTTCTGTGTTTCACACCCAGAGGGGAATCTCTATAATAGTTAGGGTAGTTATGTGTTTTGGCATTTGAAACGCGAAGAAATTTTATGTGCAAACAAATTCTTTCATGCCTTTACTGATTTTTAAAGTTAAGTTATTCACAAACTAGTGATTCACACTAATTTCAAATAATTCAAAATTTAAACTATTCAAATTTGAAAACTACGGGCACTAACAAAAAGTTTGTAATTTTTTGTACCTAAAGCAAAAATATTCACAAAGAAACTCTAAATACACAAAAAACAACACAAAAAAATAAAGCAAAAAAATAAAAAAAACCCGCCTACTAGGCCAGAGCGGCCTGCATACGACTAGAAACCCAACCTGTTGTTGGGCCAGGATGCAGGCCCGCAAAGGCCAAGTGGGCCCACAGGGCAGCAAAGAACACGTAGGCCCAATAGGCCTGCTTTGGAGAGGAGCTCGAGAGAGCGACCGCACGGGGGTTTATAAACAAGTGCGGCCGCCCCTCGGCTAGCGAGGTGGGACTAAACTTGCCGCACCGCACCTGCGCCAGCGCACCCCCTTTAGTACTGGGTCGTGGCACAAACCGGTACTAAAGGGGGGGGCCTTTAGTACCGGTTTGTGCCACCACCCGGTACTAAAGGGGGTCGCTTCCCGCCGCTTGGGCTGGCCAAAACTGGCCTTTAGTACCGGTTGGTGGCACAAACCGGTACTAAAGGCCCCTCCTATATAAACAACACTTACGAAAATTTCAGTTTCTCATCTGGCTTCTTCTCCTCTGCACCGTCGCCCGCCGCCGCCGTACGTCTCCATCCCTCGTCGCCGCCCCCGTCGCCGCTCCGTCCCCGTCGTCGCCGCCCCGTCGTCCCCGTCCCCGTCGTCCCCTTCGTCACCGCCGTCCCGTCCCGCGTCGTCCCCGTCCCCGTCATCGGCGCCGCCCTGTACGTCCCCGTCGTCATCGCCGCCCCGGCCCGTCCGTCCCCGTCCCCGTCGCCGCCGCCCCGTCCCTGTCCCCGTCGTCGTCATCCCCGTCGTCGCCGCGCCCGTCACCGTCCCCGTCGCCGCGCGCCCAGCCCCCGTCGCCGCCCCCCGTCATCCCTCGCCTTGCCGGTGAGCGCACACACACACATACATTTTTTGTTTTTTAGTTATACAAATAGTTAGAAATTTTTCTATTTTTTAGAAGTTGTTAGAAATTTTTCTGTTTTTCAGAAATAGTTAGAAATGTTAGAATTGTTAGAAATGTTAGAAATGTTAGAATAGTTAAAAATGTTAGAATTGTTAGAAATTTTTCTGTTTTTTAGTTATAGAAATAGTTATAAAAAAATTAGAATTGTTAGAAATTTTTCTGTTTTTTAGTTATAGAAATAGTTATAAAAATGTTAGTTATATATATAGAAATGTTATAATTTTTTTTCTGTTTTTTAGTTATAGAAACATTAGAAATGTTATAGAAATGTTAGTTATATATAGCATTGTTAGAAATGTTATAGAAATGTTAGTTATATAGAAATGTTAGAAATTTTAGTTATCAAAATCCAATCATTAAAAAAATGTTACTTTTTGCGGGCATATAGCTAGTATTTGTTCTCGACGATGCCCGACCCGCATCCTCGCTGTCGACACGTCCGCGACGACGTCCGGCTGACCCATGTCCGGGACTGGGCTCCGCCGGGCTGGCACTGGGAGGTGCTGTCTGGAGGGGCGCGCCGCTTGATGAGGAACCCGGCCCCGGGTCCCGTCATCGACCCTGATCTCGTTTATTGGCGTTCGCGTGGGCCAGTTTCGGCGCGGAGGGAGCCGGCCCAGCCGAAGGTGGTACGTCGCCGTGTCAGGGAGGAGGACGAGCATGTCCATCACTACATGGTTGCGTTAGAGGGCGGCAGGTTCTCCAATACCTGGTAGTTTCTTCAGGGATCTCACTTCAGCTATGATCCTATGAGGGTTCCTTCTCTTTGGGTGTCCACCGCCCGCGCCGCAGGAACCGCGAGTGTCCTAGATTCTTCTGTAGTATTCGATCTTTATTAGCTACCTAGCCAGTGATGTATTCGATATTATATCTATTATTCGAGACGATGTATTCGAGATTATATCTATTATTCGAGACGATGTATTCGAGATTATATCTATTATTCGAGACGATGTTTTCGAGATTATATCTATTATTCGAGACGATGTATTCGAGATTATATCTATTATTCGAGACGATGTAATTTGAATACTAAATTATTTTATATTTCTTTTAGATTAGTTAAATAAAAGCTATGGCGGACAATACCGGCAGAGAGGGAGAACATGCCATGTTCGATATGATACGCCATCCTCACGGGCCAGATGATGATCAGAATAAAGAAGATTATGACGGCTCCGAATTTCTAAATAACATCGGAGAGGGTGATATGATATTCGATCGCGACGACCGAATTGATGAAGTCATGAACTATGATTATGATGATGACGAAGAAAATGTTGATCTTGAAACAACAAAGACCGGCGAGGTATATATATTTATATAAGCAGGCATATGGTGATCATCACATGTTTTAAATGACTTGAAGATATATTAACGAATCGATCTTTGTTCTTTCAGCCATCCGGATCGAGCAAATCTTCAGGCAAAAGGACGAAATGAGGCCCGAACAAACAGTTGAAGGAGGGCGTAAAGTATAATATCGAGGCAATCAGACCTAATGGCGAACCATTAGCGCCTAAAAAGATTGCGGACAAGTTCGTTCGTCAGTGCGGAGTTGTTGTGAAGGACCAACTCCCGATCTCCCTTCAAGAATGGAGAGAGCCAGGAAAAGACAAAAGACAAAAAGACAAAAAGAACGCTGCTCCACGTCCAGATGTTACTTTTGTCGACAAAAGACAAAAAGACAAAAAGGACGCTGCTCCACGTCCAGATGTTACTTTTGTCGACAAAAGACAAAAAGATCTGCTTTGGGATACTCTCATGGAACATTTCACCCTACCAGATTATTTCACAGAAGCAGATGTGCAGAAAGTCAAGGACGCTGCTCTTAGGAAGATGGCGGTTGCATTCAAGAACCACAAGAATCGTGAATGGGACAAGTACGTCAAGGGAGGAAGGAAGACTCCAGTATTCGAGGGAACACTAAAGAACCAACGTGCTCATTGAGACGATTTCGTGAAATTCAAGGATTCGGAATTAGCTAAGGAACGGTCAAGAATAAACAAGAAGAATGCCGAAAAAAGGATAAGTTCCATAAGCTGGGGCCAGGATGCGGTGGCAATGCCTAAGTGGGATAAGTCTGAGAAAGAGATGGAGGATGCAGGTGTCACTCCGGTTACTAAGAGCTGGCCCCCCAGGTGCAGGACTTGGTTCTATGCGCATGGGGGGAGTTGGACCCGAAGACAGGCAATGTTTCGACGAGGGCAAGTCTGAAGGGAGCCGACGATGCGATACTTGTTGCAATAGAAGAGGCACGATCGGGGGTGTTCCAGCCCAACAGAGAGAACGACGAGCTTACGCGTGCCCTGGGTAATCCTGAACACCCGGGAAGAACACGAGGCAAGGGCGCTATTCCGTGGTATGAGGGGTTTTCAGACTGGAACACCGACTACAGAACCCGTGTGAGAAAGAAGATTGCGGAGGAGAAGAAGAGGAGGATGGAGGAGGAGCAGAGGAAGCGGGACTATGAACGCCTTCAAGGCCTAGAAGCAAGTCAAGCGGAATTGGCAGTTAAATTCCAACGGCAGCAGGAGCAGATCGACTCACTTACCCAGCAAAGGGGGTCTCAGCAGCTGCAGCAGCTAGCGAATGATCCAACATTGGATAGCACCGCCCCATCCATGCCGAGAAGCAGCGTGGGTTCCGCCCCGGACGACGCAATGTTGGATAAATACCCCGTGAATGACATCACGAAGAACACTAACTGCGAGCTACACGTCAAAATGAAGAACATATCCATGAAGGTGGTGGACGTCGTTGCTTTTACAAATCCCCCCGAGGCAACCTTCCATTGCAACCCGATTCCAGTGGGCTATGCTCGTGTCTTGGTTGATGAGGTGGTGGACCCATATTCGGAGCTACAGCTTGACATTCCTGGAGGTGACGATGAGCACTTTCTCGGAGAGGCCAAACATCGTATCATCCTATGGAAAAAGGATTGCATCATCTTTTGAAGGCCACCGACACCGCGTCAGCCGACTCCTCGTCGAAGTCCGCCACCGAGTCAGCAGACTCCCGCTCCTGCAAGTCCACCAAGTCCGGCAAAGTGTCAGGCCACTCCTCCTCCAAGTCCGGCAAAGTGTCAGGCCACTCCTCCTCCTCCAAGTCCGCCACAGCGTCAGACGTCCACTCCTCCTCCAAGTCCGGCACAACCTCAGGCCACTCCTCCTCCAAGTCCGGCACAGCTTCAGGGCACTCCTCCTCGTCCAACTCAGCCCCGTCAGTCGTCTCCGCCGCCTCAGCAATCGCAGAAGAGATACCCCGCAGCTATGGTGCGTAGCGGTACGAGTCGAGGTAGTACAAGAAGTACAGGCGAAGGCAAGCGATATAAATATGGTCCAAGCCTCACGCCTCTTCCGCAGAGGCCTTATGACAAGTCCGAGGAGGAAAACCCAGCCATATCGAAGGCCGAGGTGGAAGCCCATTTTGCACCGAAACCGCCACCGCCGCCAAGGGAGAAAGTGCCTGAGGAAACGATTGACCACTTCATTCGTATGGCTCAACCACCAGCTACCAAGCCTGTTGACACAGACTATGAGCGCCACATCAGGAAGTTAAATCGAGCACGTCTACGTAAGGAGGCGAGCTCGGGATCGAGAAAACAACAAGCAGCTGTCAAAAAATGCGGGAAAACCATTCCCCAGCTGGGAGAACAGGCGGCGCAATCGATCCCCTCGCTTGTTGTGCCAACAACATGTGACAGTACGCGCGCCCAATATTATTGTGGGCAAACAGTTTACGTTCCCGAGGTGGGCAATGTGGTAATAACCAAGGACCATATAATGCAGGCTGAAGTTCTCAACATCACTGTTGGACAACTCCTCGAGATCGAGCCCATGCCTGTGCTTACAGAGGATGAAATAAAACAAAAATATGTCAGGGGCCAACCTTTGGTCGAGCCAGACAAGGTCAAGAACCTCCCAACGAGAATGTATGAATTGCATCAATGGTACATGAACATTACCAAGATTTCCAATCGATTGTCCCTCATGGTGAATGTCAAGGAGGAGCATTACTTCCATGAGAAAACTCTGTCCGTTGAGTATTCTGAACTGTTTCAGTTATACAATCAAGACGCACTCGACAAATCTATCGTCAGTTGCTATTGTCTGTAAGTGATTTCTTTCTGTAATTTAAGTCTCAAGCTAGCTGTAGTGATCCTTTTGATCAATCATTACCTGTAATTATCCTCACTATATTCTTTTGTGTGGTATTATGCAGGATGAAGATGTATGAAATGAGAAAAGGTGGACGCTTTGGCATTGGGTTCATTGACCCAAACACCGTTAATGAATACACATGGCTAATAAATCCACATCACGAAAAGGCCATAGAGGACAACATGCTAGAGTTCTTGAAGCACCTCAAATACAATGAAGATATACTACTTCCTTACAACTTCCATTGAGTCACACTGTCTTGTACTACAAATTCTCTGTTTTTGCCTACTAGCTAGCTACATGTTTTTGCTTACATATGCCCGCTTAATTAAGACATGCAAACGTGTGTGCATGCAGATTTTACTGGATCTTGTGTATCATTAAAGTTGACGCCGGAACAGTTGAAATACTGGACTCACTACTCAAAGCAAATACTGACTATAACATCTTGTTTGGGATAGTTAACAAGTAATTTCAATCATTATTAACTATATATCTCGGCCTATTTAGTTCGTCATTTCATGATATGAACTATTTAATAACCCCTTTATTCATTTTCTTTGTCGGCGGGCAGGGCTTGGGCAAGGTTCATCAGCGCCACGGAAGGCGAATGGAAAAAAAAAGCTTAAATGGTTTTGACCCAAGGTAAGTAATTAAGTAGTACTAGCTAGCTAGCTAGCTGCCATCTCTTTAATTATCATGCTTGATTAATTATTATCTGATCAAATTCCATTCTCGTAAAGGCCCTGAAGCAGGCGCAGGAGACTGATCTGTGTGCATTCTGCATTTGCGAGAACATTCGCATGATGACGTCCGAAAGGAGCAGATCTCAAAGACAGAAATGGGTACGCTTGTCAGAACACTATTCATAATTTTTACACCATTATCGATATCTAGTCACACAACTAATACACATGCATATTGATCCCTTTCTTAACAGTTCAAAGAGGTGCGGGAGAAGCTCCTAGAAACGGAGCACGTAGAAGCACTTCAAAAGGAAATAGCGAGATTTTTGCTCGACCAGGTCATAAATCCGAAGGGAGAATACTATTACCCGCTACCGCCCCAATGAAAATCACTTCCAATTGTCATCGTGCTCCGAAGGCACCAATTAGGCTAATGCCACTGGCTCCGAAGGCAACATGCATATGTAGGAGAAATTGTATATAGCTATACATGTGTGTATGTGTAAATTAATTAATATGATGGTTTGTGAGACATTGATGATATATATATGCATGATTGGTTCTACTAGAAATTCTATTTATATATATGCATAACGTGTACAATGTGTAGTATCGTAAAATACCAGCAAACAAAAAAGAATTAAAATGGAAACACAAAATTAAATGAAAAAGAAATCATAAAACTAAAAAAAAAACCAAACCTTATAGTACCGGTTGGTTGGTCTTACCAACCGGTACTAAAGGGCTCCAGGCCCCCGGAGCTGGCTCGTGCCACGTGGTTGCCCTTTAGCACCGGTTCGTGCTGAACCGGTACTAAAGGGGGAGGTCTTTAGTGCCCACACTTTAGTGCCAGTTATGGAACCGGCACTAAAGGGCCTTACGAACCGGTGCTATTGTCCGGTTCTGCAGTAGTGATGGGCAGCCCAAAATTTTGCCCCTTCCATATTTGCATCTATTACGGCAGCCTCACGCCCCTCCACTGACATGTCGCGGCACTAGGAATCACCGTGGAGGTCGATTAGTTTCCGCTCCATCCCCCACGTAACCTCCGCTCCCACCGCCGAGTCGCCGCTCCTTCCAAGCTCTCGGCTGTTAGCCAATGTGGCGAGAGCAGCTCTGGCCAAGATCACTGGCTTCCCGACGGCAGCAGGAGAACCATAACCTCATTCCTAGCCGGCCCGTTGAGTGTGCTACGCTGGCTGAAATTCATCTTCATGCCAAACAAGTGTTTGACGAAAAGTCTTCAAGGTAAAATAAATATTTCTCCATTTTTTGTTGTGATATAGTAGTAGATTGTGACGGATTAAAGCCTTCAAGACCACTAGTTGTATGATATGTTTCATGAACTTTGTGTTATGTGTGATGAACAAGTGTGTTGAATTAACCCGCAAATTAAAAAAGTGTGTTGAACTTGAACTCGTGGTTCCATGAACTATGTCATAATTTAGTATTATTTACATTTAGTTTATTTGACAGAGTTTTAATTATCATATCATTTCTTGTTTCAATATGTATGCAATTATGGAGTAAGAAGAGAAGAAGGGCAAAAGACTTTAGGCACCACATCTACATCATTTGTTAAAGCAACAACAACACATGCTGCCCAAAAACCTTCCATCTCCTATTTTGGAAACGTTTATTCATCAACTATTGGAGATGTTCCTAGGTTTAGCAAATAATGTCTTGATTAAGTTCAACAGCTTTTGGTTATGTTTGGCTACATTACATGTGTGTCGCTGTCATCCGAGGCACTGATAAGTTTGTTCTTTTGGCTGCTTTGCTCGTGCTTCAAATGGAGTAGTGTTCTTCTTAGGATGCAGTAGTTGACTGCCCTGACCCAGACCATGACGAAGTTCTAGCAAGAGGAACATCACTAGTAGGCCAAAATCACTATTTAGACCCTTTGAGGCAACTTTAGCACAAAATAAACCTCGCCGGAAACTTTAGCACGATCTGCCCCTTGTACCCGACGTTACTGGTCACTAGAAACGCCGAAGTTCATGGCGCATCAGCTTTTTGCAACGCCATAGTATCGAACGCCCCCCCCCCCCCCCCCGCCCTACAGTGGCGTCTAGCTGTGGCTTAGGGATAGCAACGACAAAAGTCTCCGACATTGCATAGTTTAGCAGAAATGTCAGGATGCTAGTTCAAAAAAACCATCAGGATGCAGGGCATTTCTAAAAAGGGTCAAATCATGCTAAAGTTTCCAATGAGATTCATTTTGTGCTAAATTTACCAAAAGGGTCAAAACAATGATTTTGTCCCCAGTAGCATGGGTGGAGCAGCCATGTACAACGAGAGCCCAGACCGATAGCTTGTCGACCGACCCACTGTGGCATGCGTGGAGCACTCCTCTCTCTAGCAATTTTCCTTTGTTCTTTTCTTCAGTTTTCTCAATCGGGGTTCCTTTGAAAAACAATTGTTGGATTATTTTTACATACTAAAAGAAGTTAAAAAATCTTCATTTTTTTAGAAAATATGCTTGAATTTTAAAATATTTGCGAGTTTAGAAAATAAGTTCAAATTTTAAAAATATTCACTGATTTAAAAATATTTCCAAATTTAAATAAATCTTATCTGATTTGAAAATTAGTCTCGAATTTAAAAGGAAAATATAAGAAGAAGAAAAGAAAGACACATAAATTAAACCAGAACAACCAAAGTAAATTGCCTAAAACTGTAAGCTGAAAACGGAACAAAACCAAAGAAGACCACCTAAAACAGCAAAAAGAACATGAAAGAAAAAGAGAAGCAAATTTATACACAAAAATAAGGAAAGGAAAACCAGAAAAAATCACACAGGACGAAAAAGAAAACCAAGACGGTCACGTTCATTGCTCCATGAGTTGGGCCGGTCCATGCGCTTGTCGACGTGCTAGAATTGGCGACATCTTGTCACAAAAAGCATCAAGTAGGAAAGGGTCTAGCTCTGGCCCAAGATCTTTATGCTCACCATATCATCGCCGCCTCGAACTGCAAGATGGTCGTAGAGGAAATCATGTCAGTAAGTTCAGCTAGTTACGGAGCTGTCATCACAGAAATTAAAGCTAGTTCTGTAGATTTTACTTCTAGGTTTTCTAGACATGGATTTAGAACCTCAAATGGGAGGCTCACAATCTCGCAAAACATGGCCTTTGATTAGGGGTTGGGCCCATGTGTGGTTAGGTCAACCTGGAGATCTTCTCTTCATCCCTGTAAACACTGTGACAGATTAATAAAGTTTTACAAGTTTGTCTAAAAAAGTAGGGATTTTTGTCCATCCCCTATTCCTCGCCGTAAGCGTCTGTTATAGTGCATTTTGCAACTCGGCCCCTTTGCTATTTCTCTTCTTTCACTCAATTTTATTTTTCAATAACCACTGTGATAGGTTGCTTTTCTGAGCTCCTAATTCCTTTTTCTCATGTCTTTGTGGCAAATATAATGCGTGTGGTTTTCCTTTCTGGTATTTTTGTTATATTTGGCCGTTTTTTCTATGATTTTTTTCTTTTTTATTTTCTTCTTTGTTTTTCTTTTTTCAAATTGCATGAAATTTTTTTAAATTCGGTGAACTATTCTTATTTTCAAAAGTTGATAAACTGTTTCCATATTCGATGAATATTTTTTCAGAATCAAAGAACTTTTGTTGAAAATCAATGATTTATTGTCTAAATAGATGAACTTTTTTTGCATATTCGATGAACTTTTTAAAAAATCATCGAACTTTTTTTCTTAAATTAGAGAGTTTTTTTTTCAAAATCCGCAAACATTTTCTAATTCAAGAACATTTTTTATATTTTATTTTCTGTTTTAAAAAAATGTATTAGTTTCAAAAGTCAACTGTTGACTGTTCAACAGGTAAACTGCAACCCCTCAAATGCAATCGAAGTGACCAGGGTGCGAACAAACCAGACCGCATGCTTGCCTTTGGGCCGGCCCACAAGCGGGGGCACGTGAGCGCTAAGGAACTGTTCGGGCGCTTAGGGCGCCGAACAGGAGTTCCCGGATTTTCACGTAAAAGCGTGCATATATGGACCGTGACTAGCGCATCCTAGTATGGGATATACTTTTTTTTAGGGGAGATACTTTTTGTTTAGTAGATCAAAATACTATGCTTTCTAAAAAGACAAAAATACTATGAAAATCATTTAAAATCGTAAAATATTGTGTGTGTGGGTGTGGGTGTGTGCGCGCGCACGTGTGTGTATGCGTTTAAAATTAAGTTCCTACAGTTGGGAAATGTTCAGATGTTCAATGTTTATGCACTTATTCATGTGTTAGAAAGAACTAAAAGAATAAAACGTGAGAAACCAAAAAAAAAACAAAGAGGAAAAAGACAATAAAGGTAAAACATAATAAGAGAAGAAGAGATAATGAAAATGCCAAGAGAAAACCAGGGTCACCTGTTGAAAGCCGGTGGAAGATGGTGCCTTGTCTGTAGTGAAGGAAAACCACCGAAACGCTCATCATAGCTCATCCTGATTGGGGATGAATAGATCGATAATTTCCCGCAAAAAAAAGGCTCGCCCTGTGCGATTTAATGTCCTCATGCAGAATAGGATTCGGCCTTCAGTTACCATACTACTACCAAATCATCGACTTGTTCAGCCCCATTGACTATACAAAATAACGCTGTGTATATGACGTGCCATTGTGAATGTCGCAATTTCGTAAATGCCAATGTAATTGGCACCACATCCTCTCATAGGCATCAATAAGATATCAGAGATGCTAATATAATTGGCATCATTCCCCAAAGGCCTAAGATGCAAATAAGTGTTTCGAGAGGCTAGCATGGCAATTATGTTCTAACAAATGGTCATTTAGGAAAATTAATACGATGAATTACATCTGATATACTATGTTCTAACGAAAGTCATTCAGAAAAGTTAATATGATGAATTACATATCGAAACAATGGTATCATCTTCCTTCTCTCTCTCACACACGAGCACATCCGCACGTACACGGTCATATATAAACACGCAATCCTGGGCACCCACACACACACTACTAGGGAAAACCCTAGCAGTAGCGCTGGTTTTGTGGTCGCTAGTAGCGCGGGTAGGCGCGCTACTAATAAGGCGCTACAGCTATTGCTTAGCAGTAACGCGTGCCCGCACGCGCTACTGCTAGTACAAATAGCTGCAGCGTCTGTTCAGTACCACGCTACTGCTAAGGTAACTACTTGCAGCGTGTTTTCCGTCCATCGCTACTAGTATTCTTTTTTTATTTTTTTATTTTTAGTGTATTTATGCGCCATCGTATAAATATTTGTACAATATCAGTTATGAGGTCTACATCATTATGTCCATAACAGCGTGTCAAATGAAAGTGGATTAGGTTCAAGTGGAGGCAATATGTGGTGCATGTCAAAAGTATACTACTATTCCAAACTTGATCTAGTTTGGACTAGTAGTACTTTCGATGTGCACCACATGTTGCCTCCACTTGAATCTAATCCACCAGCACAAGCTATTTAATCATCATCATAGTCATTATCACCAACAGTATTTATTTAATCACCGCTAACACTAGCTAATAATAATCATTATAGTCATTACCACCAACACTAGCTATTTTATCATCATAGTAATAGTGTAGCACATCATCATCCTCAAACTCATTTCTAGCTAGCTAATCACTCCTGCTGCTCTCTCTTAGGTCAAATAACATAAAACATGTATAGCTCTCCTCCTTGATCAAGCTGGAGCATGCAGATGAACCTGTCTTCTAATCGTGGGTAGCGCATCTGTTTGCTGCCCCCTAGTACTTCTCTGCGCTCCTCCATCACATATTTGGTCCAGTCTTGCACTATTAAGCATCCGTCGCTAATCTTGAATGCACTAAAGTAATCTGTAGGATATCTTGGCCGTAAGCTGATAATACTCATGATACCTTTAGTCTCGATCCCATAAGGCACAACATTCATCGAGAGTCCCTGTTGAAGAACATCGTATGGTAACATACTTAGCAATGAAGTTTAGCTTCAAAAGTAATGTATGGAAAAGATGCACTGAGGACAAATAGTAAAAATCTTACCATCCTTCCTAAATAGATATGACCGTAGTTCATTACGAACACTATTGGTCGCACATTTTTAGTACTAACATTTCTTAAATGCAGGAAGAAAATTTGCCTTGACAGTATCAAGATCATCAAGCCATGAAACATAATAACTGAGCTCCTCGCAGTTGAGTTCAGCCCCAGGACAGTATATGGTCCTGTCTACCAAGCGCTGGACATTTTTGCTTGCACCGAAATAAGCTAACAATACAAATTAGTTGTCAACTATTTTTGAATAAACAATATCAAAGACATAAATATGGTTGAGAAACTTACATAATGGTATAACTAGAGGCGTCTGCACATCGACCCAGATGTCGGTATTACCTTCAATATCATCTTCCGGACGAATATCAAAGGTGATAACCATATCAGGCTCAAATGCATAAGTCTTGCATAGTGCTCGCCATGTTTTGCATCCAAAATAGGTGTAGTCATCTGAATTGTATAATTTTGCATGGAAAATATAACCATACTCGGTCTTCAAGTAAACTTTCTTTTCCTCCGCACTATGACTGAAACCTATCTTATCCAATACAAAAACTCTTGCATGGCAGGGGATACGCTAGTAGAATAGTAAAAAAATATAAGTTGAAGCAAATGAAGCAGATATCATGCTTAATTACAAAAAAAACTTGTCGTTGTGACTTACTGTATCCACTTTGAAGTTCTCGTCCAGCTTGATGCTGAAGCGCCTATCATCATCTAGAAAGATTCCGTCGCACAGGCCGCGCTCGTCTTCGCAGTATTTGCAAATACCGAAATCTTTTTCGTCGCCAGACATTTCCTATGTTCATAGTTAAAACATTAATTGAAAATCGATCGAAGACAACTACCAGGATACTCAACACACAAATCCGGGGCACTCGATATTTCCTACATATTCTGGCACAAGACATGCCAAAATTCACGGAAAATCCGGCATGACCTTTGCTAAAATAGGACATATCGAGCGCCTGAAATTTGCTGGAACGGAAATGAATCAATACTCCGGCAAAACATAGGCCACTCGGAGGTGTAACCTGCAAACATGACCGACCACTTGGATATTGAGCAACACAAGATATACATTTCAAAATATCTTATAGGTCTCAAATTAACATGCATTCAATAAGCAAAAGTAAATCATCTCATGCGTCCGTACATCATCGAATATTATCACTAATACATCACGAATAGTGTCATACATATAACATCACTAATACAACTAAAACCCTAGCACACGACGGGTATCGGCGCAGGCGGTGGACACCCACGGAGAAGGAACGATCACGGGATCATAGCTCCAGTGAGATCCCCGGAGAACCTGCCAGGTATTGGAGAACGACCTGTGCTCCAACGCAAACAAGTAGCGACGGACGTGCGCGTCCTCCTCACTGACACGGTGATGCACCACCTCCACGGAGTCCTCGAGCCTCTGGATCGTCACTGGCCCATGCGACCGCCACCAAAGAAGGTTCGGGTCAACGACAGGCTGGCTCCTCACCAACCTGCGACCCCCAGTAGGTAGCGCCTCCCAGTACCAACGCGGCGGAGCCCAGTCCCGGACATGGCCGATCTGGTCAAGCAGGTGTCGTCCTCCACCGATTCGATGACGAGGATGCGGGATAGGCATCGTCCACGTCGAGGCGGGAAAATTGCTTTAACTAAAAAATAGCAACAAGTCTTACTAACTAGTTCTATTAATTCAACTAGTTCTTACTAAAAATAAACTTACTACAAATAAAAATATTTTAGTACCTAATTAGTACCTAGTTCTTACTAACTAATTAGTACCTAGGAACTACTGCCCTAATTACCATCTAATTTGATGAACCTATAGGGGTGGAAAGTGGTAGCGGATATTTCAATTATCCAACTATAAAGTGAAATAAGTGGTCAAATTTTACTCGTTTTATGATTCATCTTAGAAATTTGATTCGTTTTCACCCTTACATGAACCCTAACTCATTTGAGCCGCATCCGCATCCGATTTGTTTCCACTCTTACATGAACCCTAACTAATTTGATGCAACTAAAATATAAAGAAACCCTAGGCAGAGGTAGGGGAGAGGGAGGAGCGGGCGTGCTCACCACGGGTGCCTGCGACGAGGGAGGGGCAGGGCGGCGTCGAGGTCAGGGTCGGGGCTCGGGCGCGCGGCGGATAGCGGCCGACGTCGAGGTCGGGGTCGGGGGCGGCGTCCGGGGCGGCGTTGAGGTCGGGGGTGGGGGCGGCGTTGAATCTGGGGTCGGGGCGGCGTAGAGGGTGCAGAAAGCGCGCGGCGGCCGACGGGCGACGGCGGCGACGAGAGTGGAGAGAGTTGGATTTGGGGGAAGTGGCTGCGTGGGGAAGGACGAACCCCGTGGTTAAGTCAGAAGTAGCAGTAGCGCGTTCCAGGAAAAGCGCTGCTGCCATCTTAGCTACAACGCGTTCTGTGATACACGCTACTGCTACTCCTTTCTCTTTTTCCCCTTTTTCATTTAGTTTTCTTCACATTTTATTTTTTTTCTTTCACCTTATTCTATTTCTTTCATTTTCAATTACCTTTCTATTTTCTTTTCATTTAATTTTATAACCTTTAGCAGTAGCGAGTTTGTATTAAAACGCGCTGCTACAAATAAAGTAGCGGTAGCGCGGTTCGTCATAGGTCGCTACTACTATGTGTAGCCTATCGGCTAAGCCGTGGGAATTTTAGTAGTAACGTGTTTACAGCGAGACGCGCTACTGCTAGATCTTTATCTGCAGCGCGGTTTCCTCAGGCACGCTACTGCTACTTAGCACCAACGTGCTTTTTTGACCCACGCTACTGCTAAAGTTCTGTGTATAAGGTTTTCCCTAGTAGTAGTGACACACTAACACACTCGTAACCCAGTGGCGGTGCCAGGATTTTAATCATGTGTAGTCAACTCAACATTGTGTAGTCAACATCTATATTTTAATCCTGGCAGCGCCCCACAAGGCCCCAGACATGCGGCCCATATTCAAACTCGATCGTTCCCGCTTTAAAAAAAGCCACAATCCGGCGATCATCGCAATAGTTCGGCGATTCAGTGTCGCAGTTCGGCGATCAAATGAAAGTAGTTTGGCACACAAAAAAAGGAAGGACGCGAAAGGAATGCATCAGACGTCGAGCTCGATCTCCGGCGTCGTCGTCGGCGTGCGCGGGCTGGGAGGAGTCGGCGGGGCTTCTGGACTTGTCGGCGCGGCTTCTGTGCTGCTGGGTGTCGTGGAGACATCGTTAGTAGGGTTGGGCGGCGGCGTCGGCGTCGGCGTTGGAGTCGCCGGTATCTGGTTCAGGATAAGGCCTCGCTCCGCCAAGAACCACACCTTGAGCTTCTCGTCGCTGCTCTGGAGCATGTCAGCGCCGCCCATCAAGAAAGTCAGATCGTTGTTCCTCTTCTTCGCAGCGACGTTGGACCGGAGCAAGTCGAGTTTGACGGCGTTGTTCGTCATCAAAGCAGCCCACCTCGCTTCAGTTTTTTCTTCTCGCTGGGCGGCCCTGGTGTTGGCGTCGGTGAGGCAATGCTCAATGGACTCCTGCACGCATGCGGCAGCCGACTCGGTGTGTTTCGCCTTCTTGGCCCCTTTGTTGCTGTCCGGGCGTCCGTCTGCTGCTGGGCGACGGCGGTGGCTGTGGGATCCGTCGCGGCGCGAGGCATCACGTACTTCTTCGGCGGCATAGCGGGCGGCTTGGAAGGGAGGAGGCGAAGTTTGGTGGGAGGAATGGAGAATGAGAGGGAAGCCGAGGGGAAAAGCGGGAGGAAACGGCGGGAAAAGGGCTTCCTCTGGCCGACAGAGCGGACCCACGTCACTTTTCGCTTCTGCCGGTGCCCCCAGTTGACACCCGGGCGCTTGGGTTCGGGGCGGGATCGCCGGCTCTAGATTTGGCCCAAACCGGCGCTAAGCGAGGTACTCGGGGTGCGACTGGGCCGATTTTCGGCCACCGACGCTAAAAATTCGTCGGGGAGGGGGGGGCTGTTGGGGGCGCGGCTGGAGATGCTCTTATGCTCGCACAAGAGGACTACACACACAAAAAATGACCAACAAAACACAAAAGGAAGAGCCTAACTGGTTTAGTGCCCATAATTGGCAAGTAAAAAATTTGCTATCAATTGGTTGGCTACCAATTGGTTCTTGCCCACCTTTCAAAAGGTTGACAATTTTTGGCAACTTTTGATTTCACCAAATGTTGGCTTGCCAAATATTTGCAATACCAAACTTTGACAATGAATCAATTAGCCTCGAAATACATAGACTAAACACAGAAAAAATAACATGAAAAAATATGGCAATTTACAAATGGCAAAATTGTATATATTAACACAACATACATAACCTATTCTAAAGCCCAAGAACAAATGTATGAATATTGGGAAAATCTAAGATGTATACAGGAGCTCCTTGGTGTTCTGATGCTGCCGTATTAGAGTGGGATTTTTTTTTTCATATACAAGGGAGAGCACATTCAATCTCCCACCTCATGATGACATCATCCCATTAATTACTAGATTCATATTTTCAGAATGATTTATCCACCGATGAGTTTATCTCGTTGATGGTGTTTCGGTGAATTTTTTTTGTTGCCCGTGGTTGTCAAAATACTCTTTTTTAGGGGGTTGTCAAAATACTCTCCAAGTTAACTGTGAAACATTTGCCACAATAATTATATGTAGTTATCAGATAATAAATGTGTATTGTTTAGATGTTATAATGTAATGTAAAGCTATATAGTGAACGTTCAAGTGCTAACAATAGGGAAAAAAGTTGCATCAACCCACAAAAGTACAATGAAGCAAGTATTGTGGTGGTATATACTGCCGGTCAACAATCTGACAATCAAATTAATTTAATCTGGGAACCAAGTGACAATAAACTAGGAATTATCGACACAAAGTTTGTTGAACATGTCAACGTGAGATCTAGTCTTGAAAATCTTCAATGAGAAAGCCAACGGTGAAAGCGAATGATCAGTCGAGAGAATGCTTTGATAGATAAAACTTTTTTTGAAGTTTCTAAAACAAATGAATCTTTACTGATGGTATGCCTACGTGTCTTTGCACGCATCTTATATACCTAAGAAGTTTGTCCTCACTATCTTATTTATCTTAACATGCAGTCTATCCACCTTATCATATATGTCGCACACATGCAACCTCTCATTTAAATGCACATGCAAGTCATCCACATCATGGAACCCATGCCATCAAACTGTCTTTGGCATGGGAGGAAAGAGAGAGTACTTTAGAATGCATGTAGCGCTGCACACCGACTGTCTCCCTTGCAAAAAGTTGCACACTAATGGGGTCCACGTCTGTGTTTGTATGTCCTGTCAGTGCTTGTCAGTCGTATTCAGCGGGTATAATTAAGAGCGGTAATCGATTTACATGTTTAATATACTGTGTCAGACCGCATTAATCTTGATGAAATGCATGGCTGTGGATTTCCCACCGTTACCTATTGGAAACGTTAAATTTACTTGTTTCCACAAAATGCTCTAAGTGCAATTTGCAGAGACCAATGTTGCTGGCTAGAGCTCCTGGAAAGTCCGTGCATGTCTTGGTACGAACATGGTAAACTTGTAGTACTGACAACCATGGCGTGGTATCATGATCATGTTGTAGCAGCAAGCCTTCACCATCATTCATCACCCTCAGTGGTGTATGATAACATCCGTATAGACCCCGACTCATTGGGATCTTGAATGCCCTGGTCCAGCTACTCTTATTAGAATCGTCAAGGATCCATATGTTGGTGCATAAATCATCGTGAAATTCCCGCATGTCATGATGCTCTCGTTGACATGCCTACATCTAAACTAGACAACAAGTTGAGTGTGGTGGGGGGTGCACGGGTTCAAGTCACATTGCTCAAATCAATGATATTTAGCTCATGCCTTAACTCGCGAAATCTTGCTTCATCCAAGGGCTTCGTGAAAATATCTGCAAGGTTATCATGAGTGTTGACATACTTGAGCTCGATCTCCCCTCGCCTAATGTGATCCCGGATGAAGTGATACCGGATCTCAATATGCTTCGTCTTGAAGTGTTGCACCGGGTTGAGAGAAATCTTGATGGCACTTTCATTGTCACACCAAAGAGGCACTTTGTCACAAATGACACCGTACTCCTTTAAAGTTTGCCTCATCCATAAGAGTTGTGCACAACAACTACCGGCCGCCACATATTCTGCTTCGGTGGACGAGAGAGATACACAACTTTGCTTCTTAGAAGACCAACTTACCAAAGAGCAACCAAGAAATTGGCACCCTCCGGAAGTGGACTTCCTATCCACCTTGTCTCCCGCCCAATCAGAATTCGTGAATCCTTCAAGCTTGAAGTTCGCTCCTCTTGGGTACCATAGGCCAAAGTTTGGGGTATGAGCCAAATATCGAAAGATTCGCTTGACCACCACATAGTGGCTTTCCTTTGGTGCGGCTTGGAACCATGCACACATTCCCACACTCAACATGATATCCGGTCTAGATGCACAAAGGTAAAGCAAGGAACCAATCATAGAGCGATATACCTTTTGATCCACCGCTTTACCATTGGGATCAATGTCAAGTTGGCACTTGGTGGGCATCGGAGTAGAGGCCGGCTTGACATCACTTAGCTTGAATCTCTTAAGCATGTCTTGAGTGTATTTGGCTTGGTTGATGAAGGTACCTTCTCTTCTTTGTTTGATATCAAAACCAAGGAAGAACTTCAACTCTCCCATCGAAGACATCTTGAACTTAGAGGTCATGAGAGCGGCAAATTCTTCATTGAAAGCTTTGTTAGGGGAACCAAAGATAATGTCATCAACATATAGTTGGCACACAAACAACTCCCCTTTGACCTTCTTAGTAAAAAGAGTGAGATCGATTTGCCCAACTTCAAATCCACGATCTTGTAACAACTCGGTAAGGTGGTCATACCACGCACGTGGGGCTTGTTTAAGGCCATAGAGTGCCTTATCGAGTTGATACACATGATCCGGGAAGTAAGGATCCTCGAACCCGGGGGGTTGCTTGACATAAACCAACTCATTAATGGGACCATTAAGAAAAGAACTTTTCACATCCATTTGTTGCAACTTAAAGTTGTGATGGGAAGCATAAGCAATCAACAGACGAATGGATTCAAGGCGAGCAACGGGAGCAAAGGTTTCACCGTAGTCGATACCCTCGACTTGGGAGTAGCCTTGTGCTACCAATCTTGCCTTGTTGCTTGTTCTTGAAGATCCACTTGGTTCCAATGATGTTATGGTTCCCCGAAGGCCTTGGCACCAACCTCCACACCTTGTTGTACTCGAAGTTGTTGAGTTCTTCATGCATGGCATTGAGCCAATCCGAGTCTTTGAGCGCCTCATAGACCTTATGGGGTTCAACACAAGAGACAAACGTGTGATGTTCACAATAGTTTGCTAATTGCCTACGAGTGCTTACCCCCTTTCTTAGGATTCCAACCACATTCTCCATGAGATGACCTTTGGTGGTGAGTTTGGAAGAAATCTTCGCGGCACGACGCTCTAATTCCTCCTCGGATGTGGAAGGAGGAGGGTTCACTTGATCATCTCGAGCGTCATCTTGAGCTTGTTCTTGATCTTGAGCTTTCTCATGATCTTGAACTTGCTCGAGGGGGAGAACTTGACCTTGGGCATCATTTGGAGGTTCACCACCATCTTGATATTGATCTTGCCCTTGGTCTTGTTCCCGAGGTTGAGGGCCTACACTTTGTTCTTCGGAAGCGTGTGGGTCTTGAGTAGGTGAAGGCTCCACTGGAGTGGAGCATTGTCCTTCTCCTTCGGCCACAAGGGGTTCCTCAATGGGTAGAATATGACCAATACCCATTCTTCTTATGGCTTGGAGAGGAATTTCATCACCTACATCACAAGTACCACTTTGCTCCACTTGGGAGCCGTTATTTTCGTCAAACTCCACGTTACACGTCTCCTCAATGAGTCTGTTGGACTTGTTGAGAACACGGTAAGCATGAGAGTTTGTAGCATAACAAACAAATATGCCCTCATAAGCTCTAGCCTCAAATTTAGACAAATGAACACCTTTCTTGAGAATGAAACACTTACACCCGAACACCCGGAAGTACTTGAGATTGAGCTTGTTCCCGGTGAGTATCTCATAAGGAGTCTTGTTCAAGCCTTTGCGGAGATAGAGCCGATTGGATGCATGACATGCAGTGTTGATGGCTTCGGCCCAAAAGTTGTATGGAGACTTGAACTCCGCCATCATGGTCCTTGTCGCATCCATGAACGTCCGGTTCTTCCTCTCCGCAACACCATTTTGTTGAGGGGTATATGGTGCAGAATATTGATGCTTGATCCCTCATCACTCAGAAACTCATCCAAGGTGTAGTTCTTGAACTCGGTGCCGTTGTCACTTCTTATTGTCAAGATCTTTGCATTATGTTGATGTTGAGCTTCATTTGCAAAGTCGATGACGGTTTGTTGAGTCTCACTCTTCCTCTTGAAGAAGTATACCCAAGTGTATCTTGAATAATCATCCACAATTACCAAGCAATACTTTCTACCCCCAAGGCTATCAAAGGATGGAGGCCCAAAGAGGTCCATGTGCAGGAGCTCCAAGGGTCTCTTCGAGTAGATGATAGTCGTGGGAGGGTGAGTCGTCTCATGAAGCTTTCCTTCGATACAAGCACTACAAGCACGATCTTTGGCAAAACTAACATTCGTTAGTCCATGGACATGGTCCCCCTTGAGAAGACTTTGCAAAGATCTCATATTGACGTGGGCTAAACGGCGATGCCAAAGCCATCCCACATCAACTTTAGCCATTAGGCATGTCGCGGTCTTAGTGGGTTGCTCCGAAAAGTTAATCACATAGAGATCATTCTCGACATGCCCAACAAAGGCTACTTTAAGAGTCTTGCTCCACAAGAGGGCCATGGTATCAATATCAAAGAAGGTGGCAAAGCCCATGAGTGCGAGTTAACGAACGGAAAGTAAATTGAACGCAAGGGACTCAACAAGCATGACTTTCTCGATCGTTAGATCATGAGAAATGACAACCTTGCCAAGACCCAATACCTTAGAATGTGAGGCATCGCCCCATTCGACATTGGTGGGCATAGATGGGATCTTGTGCACGTCCACCACCAAGTCCTTGCTGCCGGTCATATGATTTGTTGCTCCACTATCGAGCAACCATGATCCCCCATCGGAAGCAAACACCTACAAGAGATCAATGCTTGGTTTTAGGTACCCATTGAGTAATGGGTCCTTTGATGTTAGTAACAAGGGTCTTATGAACCCAAATAGAGCATTCAATGTACTCATAAGAGGAACCAACAAATTTAGCATATACATGCCCATCACTAGCACGGCACAACACATAAGAGGGGTTAAAGTCGCCGGCTTTGTTGGGAAAGATGTCTTTGCGCTCTTTGGCATCACCACTCTTCGCATTGTTCTTCTTATCCTTAGGAGCACCCTCTCCCTCCTTCACAAAGGTTTGCTTGAGCGGGGGAGGTCGATTGGTCTTGTTATTCTTCTCCTTGTTCTTCTTCTTGTTCTTGGACTTGGTGAGAACCCAACTCCCTCCTTGCCCACAACTTCCTTTTGATTGCTCAAAAGATCATTTAGGTTCTTCTCGCCTTGTATGCATGACACAAGACCTTTCTCGAGTTGTTACTTCAACTTGACATTCTCCTCCACAAGATGCACATGCTCACAACATGGGTTAGTAGCATTTGCATTATCAATCAAGACCATGTGAGGAAATGTGGCCTTTTCCTTGGTTATCTTAACTTGGAGTTGAGCATGAGACTCCTTGAGGTTAGCATGAGCACCTTTCAAGACTTTATGGGCCTTGTCAAGTACATCAAACTCCTCCTTGAGTCTATCATGATCAACACCAAGCTTAGCCTTCTCGGAAGTTAGAACACGAGACACAACAAGAGCATGATCAAGATCTTTCTTTAATTTGGCATGGTCATCATTGTGTGACTCCTCAAGAGCCAAATGATGCCCACGCTCTTCCTCAAGAGCATTAGAGAGATCTGATATCTCATCGGCATAGTCACGACTATGACCTTCCATCTTAGAGATGGTTTCTTCGTGAGCCTCGATCATGTCATTGGCTTCACCAAGTTGTTCCAAGAGAGCAACGAAGTGCTTCTTGGATTTGCCCTTGATCTTACTCATGAAGGACTCAAATTCATTTACCTCCTCATTAGACCCTTTACAATCATCAAAGCCATCCGTTGAAGAAGGATTAGGAATAATGGTGGTTTTGATGTTGGGGGTTACCTTGTTGGTGGCCTTAGCCATGAGGCACTTGGCGGTGTTGTTCTCGTTAGGAGAATCGAAGAGAGACACCCGTGGAGTTATGACAATGGCAACGGATGCCATGGCCATTGCTTCACTATCTTCATCATCATCGTCATCCTCACGGTATTCTTCTTGAACCACCAACCTGCGAGTAGGTGTCTTCTTGGTGAAGTTGTTCTTGTTGGGGAAGGACTTGGCTTTGTCTTTTCGGATGAACTTGCCACCATTGTCTTTCCGCTTCTCGTAAGGACAATCGGCAATGAAATGGCTCACATTGCCACAGTTGAAACAAGTTATAACTCATTTCTTGCCCTTGAGGCCACTTGGGTTGTTCTTGTTGAAGTTGGGTCTTGTATTCTTCTTACTCCAAAATTGTCTTGAGGCAAGGGCCATGTGCTCATGATAATCATACTTCGTGTCTTCGGGGTTGCTCTCCTCATCTTCCTCTTCTTCTTCTTCTTCTTCTTCTTCCACACTAGCCTTGGCCTTCAAGGCAAGATTGGGCTTCTTTGCCCTTTGAGAACGGAGCACCGCATTGTCGGCGGTCTTGTCCAAGATGCTCATTGCAACGAACTCATCCAACACTTCACCTGAGGTCATGGAGTGGAAGTCCGGTCTTTGACAAATGATGGAGGACATGGCCTTGTTGTAGGGCATCATGGCCTTGAGGAACTTGCACTTGATCCAATTGTCATCCGTGTCCTTGCTCCCATGATCTCGGAGTGCGACTGCGAGTTTGGTCACTCTTTGAAAGAGCTCACGAGGTTCTTCATCTTCTTTCATTGCAAACTCATCGGCTTCATCTTGCACCACTTCATAGTTGGAGCGTTGAATGCTAGCACTTCCTCGATAGATAGACACAACACATTTCCATGCGTCTTTAGCCATGGCATGAGGACGAAGATGAGGGAGATCTTTGGGAAGGATTGCATCTTGGATGATGAAGAGAGCACTTTCATTGAATTGATTATCCACGTCTTCTCGAGGGGTGAAGTTGCTTGGGTCATGTGGATAGAAACCTTCTTCTATAATTCTCCAAAGATTAGTATTCACATGCTTTAAATGATGCTTGAAACGATAAACCCAAGCATCAAAATCCTCATTTTTCACAATCTTAGGAGGAGGATCGCCATGATTTAAATGAGTAGTGGGAATCGGTCCACCATAAGTAGGAGGTTCCACATGGGCAAAGATGCCGGAGCCATTTCTACCACTAGTAGAAGGACCTTTTTCACTATTAGCTTCCCCCTTGTCAGAGGTGGCATCCGTCACCTTGTTAGTGGGATCACCCACTTTCATCGGCGAGGTAGATAGTTTAAGTCCTTCTAGGAATTCAGAAAACATGCTTTTAACCTTGGTTGTCATGGAGGTTTTCAATGTGTCTAAAGCCACATTGAATTCCTCACGTGAGACCGAGGTTCCCCCTTCGGCCGAAGACGAGATATGATTCACACCGGAGTGCTCCTCCGCACCGTCGTTGGTGTCAACCATACTCTTCGGACGGCAAAGTCCTTAATAAAGAGACGAGGCTCTAATACCAATTGAAAGGATCGATATGGTTGACTAGAGGGGGGGGGGGTGAATAGGAAACTAACAATTTTTAAGCTTTTATTTAACAATTTAAACCTTGCAACGAAATAGGTTGTCTAGATGTGCAACTACGTGGACAACCTATATGATGCAAAGACAACTAGCACACAAGCAAGCAATAGATACAACACAAGTAAGCTTGCAAAAGTAAAGGCACGAAATAACCAAGAGTGGAGCCGGTGGAGACGAGGATGTGTTACCGAAGTTCCTTCCTTTTAAAGGGAAGTACGTCTCCGTTAGAGCGGTGTGGAGGCACAATGCTCTCCAAGAAGCCACTAGGGCCACCGTAATATCCTCACGCCCTCACACAATGCGAGATGCCATGATTCCACTATTGGTGCCCTTGAAGGCGGCGACCGAACCTTTACAAACAAGATTGGGGCAATCTCCACAACACTTGGAGGCTCCCAACAACACCATGAAGCTTCACCACAATGGAGTATGGCTTCGAGGTGACCTCAACCGTCTAGGGTGCTCAACACCCAAGAGTAACAAGATCCGCTAGGGATAAGTGGGGGGAATCAAATTTCTCTTGGTCGAAGTGTAGATCGGGGCCTTCTCAACCAATCCCGAGCAAATCAACAAGTTTGATTGGCTAGGGAGAGAGATCGGGCGAAAATGGAGCTTGGAGCAACAATGGAGCTTTCGGGGGAAGAGGTAGTCAACTTTGGGGAAGAAGACACCTTTATATAGTGGGGGAAACAATCCAACCGTTACCCACCAACCAGCCACGCACAGAGCGGTACTACCGCTTGGGCAGGGCGGTACTACCGCTGATAAGCGGTACTACCGCTCCCTCCCAGCGGTACTGCCGCACTAACGAGGGATGCAGGGTCCTGGCCCCAGAGCGGTACTACCGCGGAAGTATAGGCGGTACTACCGCTTGGAGCGGTACTACCGCCCCTACTGCCGCTACTAGTACCGTAAAACCCGACACGAAAAACAGCAGTCGAGAATCGAGGCGGTAGTAGCCCGGAACCACTGCGGTACTACGACTGAAGCTCACAAGCGGTGCTACCGCTCAGGGAGCGGTACTACCGCTCGGGGAGCGGTACTACCACTTGACGAGCTTCGGCGGTACTACCGCTGAAGACCGCGGTACTACCGCTGGGACAGGACAGGCAGGCACAGATTAAGGAAAGATAGCTCCAATGAAGCGGAAAGCAGCAGCGGGTGTGATAAGGATGTGTACGTGTTGATTCCACCCTAGCCTTACCAAAGCGGATCCCCTCTTGATAGTACGGTGACTCCTACGAAACTAGACCACCAGCAGAGAAACGAAAGGAGCTACACCGTCTTGAATAAAACACCGAGGAGAAGTAATCATCTCGTGCCAAAGGATGAATCTCTGAAAGAACTCAACACACATGATTAGTCCGCAAAAGCATTGTCATCAATCACCAAAACATCTTGGGGATAAATATGCCCTTACACATAGCAAAGCCTCCTGTGGACCTGCGATCGTCACTGCATCCTGTCCAGTCTGCATTTGAGAAGCAACTCAGCAATATGGAGGGAGACTTCCGTATAGATAGTCCCATACCTCGTGTAAACTTCAGATATCGCAGAATGCGTTTGGCTGCTGAGAAATGTACCGTGGTTGGTGCATGCAAGAATTGACAGACTCGATTTACCGCAAAGGAGATGTCTGGCCTCGTGAGTGTTAGATATTGAAGAGCTCCAACCAAACTGCGATAATTTGTGTTGTCATCCTGTCCAAGAGGTGTGCCACTCTCCTTGCTGATTTTCTCACTGGAGGACATAGGCGTGGTAGAGATCTTGCAATTTTCCATGTTCGCACGGTGAAGAATATCGCCAATGTATTTCTGTTGAGACAGAACAAGCCCCCCTGGCGATGAGTCACCTCGACTCCAAGAAAATAATGCAAAGGACCAAGATCTTTAAGAGCAAACGAAGCCTGAAGATCAACAAGCAGCTTGGTGGTAGCAATGGGAGAGGAACTGGCCACAATGATATCATCAACTTAAACGAGCATAAACATGGTGACCCCTCCTTGATTGAAGATAAAGAGGGATGTGTCAGCCTTGGATGGCAGAAAACCAAGTTGTTGAAGACGAGTGCTCAACCGAGAGTACCAAGCCCGAGGAGCTTGTTTAACACCATAGAGGGCTTTCTGAAGCTTGCATAAGTACCGAGGAGCAGAAGGCACTTCAAAACCAAGGGGTTGACGCATGTACACTGTTTCTTGCAGAATGCCATGAAGGAAAGCATTTTGGACGTCTAACTGCCGCAAGCACCACCCACGTGAAACTGCAATAGAAAGCACCAAACGCACAGTGACAGGTTTGACAACCGGACTGAACGTGTCATCATAGTCCAGACCGTACTGTTGCTTGAACCCCTTCGCAACCAGCTAAGCTTTGAGGCGATCAACTGAGCCATCTGCCTTGTGCTTGACCTTAAAAACCCATTTGCAGTCAATGATGTTGACGTTGGGTGGTGGAGCAACAAGGGTCCAAGTGCCATTTTGACGAAGCGCATCAAGTTCAGCTTGCATGGCTTGGTACCAGCCTGGGGACCGAAGAGCCCCACGGTAATCAGCAGGCTCACGTACAGTCAGGAAGGCACGCTTGGACGGGTTGTAGACGATGGTGCCATCGGTGTGTTGCTTGACATGGCGCGTGTGGTCGCGGGTCCGGGTAACCATGGCATGTCCCAACTGAGAAGAGGAGCCGGAAGCCGTAGAAGATCCAGCGGGCGCAGCAGCAGGTGGATCCACCTGGGATCCCGTGGGCTGCGCGGCAGGCGGATCAGCCTGGGATCCCGCGCGTGACGCGGTGGGGAAAGATTCCACGCCTGCGACCGGGGACGGCCCCACACCAGATCCTCCCGCATCAGGAACGGGCGCCACGCGGACGGCTGAAGCAGGCGTGTCGGGTGCGGTGGGAACCGGCCCAGTGGCAGGCCCCACTACGAGTGGCAACGTGCGCCGCACAGGGGCGGGTGGGGCAGGCGGCCCACCCGCGCCGGGCACCTGGTCCAATGGAGAGGCGGGCGCGTCGCTGTCGCGCGTGGAGGGAGAGAGCGCTCCTCCGTCGTCTGCAGGCACGGGATCCCATTTTCACATCTGCCTTGAAGAAGTACCTTCTTGGTGATCAAATCCTTCATAAGAAAATGAGTAGGATAGTATTTTAGATACGCACGATTATCAACAGCAAGACGATTAACAGAAAGAAGATTCTTGTCTGCATTAGGGACATGAAGGATATTGCGAAGTTGAAGGTTGGCAGATGGTGTAGGAAGAATTGCATGACCACGATGAGCTATGTGCAAACCTGAGCCCTCAGCCGTATGGATGCGGTCCTGCCCTGGATACCTTTCCCTCACAGTGAGACGATCCAAGTCGGAGGTGATTTGATCTGTAGCCCCCGTGTCCGTGAACCAAGCGGGGTCGCCGAGGATGGACAGAGGAGAAGCAGCTGCAAGGCCCGCCATCTTGGAGTGTGGAGACTGGAACGCGTGATTATAACGCTGGCCGCACTCCCACGCAAAGTGCCCGGGGCCGCGGCAGAGCTGGCATTGGACGCGGTTGTCACCGCCACCAGCATAGTCACCGCGGTTGCCACCGTAGTCGTTCTGCTGGCGATTGCCAGCACCACCACGGTTGCCGCGGTCACCACCACGAGCGTTGTTGTTGTAGCCGCCGTGGTCGCCAGAGTTGCCACGGCCCTTGCCGCGGTTAGGGTTGTTGTTGTTGCCGCGGTTGGGGTTGTTGTTGTCGCGAGCAACGTAGTTGACGGAGGAGCCGCCAGCTTGGAGACGAAGGCGTGCAACGTTGTACTCACGCCGGCGCTCAAAGGCGATGGCATGAGAGTAGAACTCCCCGAGCATCATGACGTCGAGGCGGGTTGTGGCGGCGGTGATGAGGGGCTCATACTCGCTGTCGAGGCCAGTGATGATGTCCTCATCGCGCATGGCACGGCTGTAACACCCCGGTGTAATGATGCTACAGTAACCCCTGGGGTTAAGTTAATCTTTTTGCTAAACATGTGCCTGATCATTATTGTCTCATGTTCTTTCACATTCCAGTTGAATTCAAATTCTAATTTTGTCTGAAATTCAAAATGCTCAGACATGAAAACCAAAATGTTCATCATGTGCAGAATAATCCACAACTAATTTTGGTGGTGAACCAACAATTTTGCAAAAGGGTTTGAGTGGCCTAAGCTACTTCAAACAGTGGCCTAAGAAATAAATTAAATGCCTTTTTAATTTATGGAAATGGCAAACTATTGCTAAAGCCTCACAATCTATTTGGGCAGTGCCTAATAATTCTTTGAGATTATTTTGGCCAATGGCATAATTTTTTTGCAAAGTCTTTATTGGCTAAAAGAAAAAGAAAAGAAAAGGCTAAAGCTGTTT
>NC_057801.1:71303662-71304752 GCF_018294505.1 Triticum aestivum
TGCCTCCTTGCCGGCGCCGCCCCCCCCGGCGACCTCCTCCCCGCCGGCGCACCCCGCCGCTCCGGTGAGCTCGAGCTCCGCCGCCGGCGCCGCCTCGGCTTCCGTGCCCCGGCGAGCCCAGATCCAGATCCGCGCGTGTACAGTAAACCCTAACCCCCCTTCGATTTTTCTAAGTCCCTAGATTTTTGATCCATGTTGCTCTGTTCGAGGTCCCGTAACTTTGCAACCGTAGCTCCGTTTTGGGCGTATGATATATCAAAATCTTCGTCTCGACATGTACATCATTTCATTCCATTGCATCATTTGCATTTGAGGTCATCTTGATACCCAAAATGCTGTTAGAAGGAGGCTTCGTGAGTTAAATTGCAGATCCGTTAGTTCATCATGCACTTTTGTCATTTTTGCTATATTTAATTCGTGCATGATATGCCTGTGCCCCTTTGGGATGAATTGGGAAGCATTTTGTCTTCTTTCCAGAGGTGCCACCCATGCATTTTTAGGATGTGTGTGTTGTCTTGTGCAAGCTTGCGAAGAGAGGTACCTGAGATTGCAGATTTCAGGGACTTAGCGATTTTCGCTAAGTCTGGGATATTTTAGTTCATGATGCTATATGTCCAACTTGTTTCCTAGTGATCCGTGCCTCTTTTGAGGATGATCAGTAAGGGAGTTTTGATATTTATGTTATGCTCTATCCATCCATGTCTTTGTTTGCATTTGTGGAGTGCTCTAGGTTGACTCAATCGAGCTCAACTTTTGCTTCATTGTTAATCTGGGCAGATCGTCAACTTGTTTGCGATTTCGCCGATGCTACCGTTAGCGTTCCATGCATGCTATGCCTTCGTTCTTGCCATGTGTAGCTAGCACTTTGTGCCTTCTTGCTGGTGATATGCTTTCCTTGCCATGACTTGCACCGTAGTGAGTGCATCGAGCTCGTTTACATGCCTTCGTGAGTTAAATTTCAGCATGTCTCAGTTTTCACTAAGTCTGAAAACTGATTGTGTTCGAGCGATGTTCGTGAGCTCGGTAGAGTATTTTGTGAACCCTTTTGGCCCCAGGTCACTTTGGGTGTTTTGTTAAGCTTGTTGAGTAG
>NC_057801.1:71305252-71306471 GCF_018294505.1 Triticum aestivum
TGGGCTTCGGCCCATCCCAGCAGGCCGACCCACCTCACCAGCCTGGCCGGCCCAGCTCCCCGAAGCGCGCCCCCCCTTCCTGTTCCCCTGGTGCGCGCCGCTACAGGGGCGCGACGCCGCCCGACCACCTCGCCGGCAACGCCGCGGGTGGGTAAGGGCCCCTCCCCTCGACGCCTCGACCTCCTCCCCACCTACCTCCACCCACTCCCCTGCTCGCCCCCTCCGCCTCTCCCACTCCCCTCCGGATTCCCCCTCGAGCTTTCCCCTCTCTCGGACCCGAGCGTGCTCGCCGCCGCGCCTCGACTGTCCTCGCGGCCACCGAGCCCCATTCGCCTCGCCATCGAGCCCATCGTCTCCGCCGCCGTCGTCTACCCAGTCCCCGTCCGTGAGCGCGAGCCGGGAGCCACTACGGGGAGCGGATCGAGCAGCCCCCTTTCTCCTCTGTCGCCGGTGACCACCGTCATCTCCGGCCACCTCTGCGCTCCTAAGCTGTCGCAGGCTTTTCGTAGCCGCCCGGTGAGCTCCTCCCTCCCTCCTTTCTTCTCCTCGCACCGCTTCGCCCTCCCTAGCTCACTCGCCGCAGCTGCAGTAGCTCACCGCCGCCTAGACCCGCAGTCGTCGTGGCCACGCTCACCGTCGAGCTCAACCGAGCACTGCACCGTGCCCAGCACGCTCCGAGCAGCCTGACACACATGCCAGTTGCCCCTGTCGTGCCCTACTTCGACGAGCTCGAGTGTAACGCCCCAGATATACTTTCCATTTTTTGTATCCAACTCTTGCCGTCTCCGGCGCTAAGTTATATTTATTTCTCGGGTTTGGGTCTTTGTCTCCGTGTGTTGTTTTCTTTTTCGTGCATCTCTTATCATGTCATCACGTGCATTGCATTTGCATACATGTTCGTCTCATGCATTCGAGCATTTTCCCCGTTGTCCGTTTTGCATTCCGGCGTTTCGTTCTCCTCCGGTGGTCATTTCTACCTTTCTTTCTCGTGTGGGGTTTAAACATTTCCGGATTGGACCGAGTCTTGCCAAGCGGCCTTGGTTTACTACCGGTAGACCGCCTGTCAAGTTTCGGGTCATTTGGACTTCGTTTGATACTCCAACGGTTAACCGAGGGACCGAAAAGGCCTCGTGTGTGTTGCAGCCCAACACCCCCCAAATTTGGCCCAAAACCCACCAAACTCTGCTCCATGTCCTAGAGCGTTCGATCACGATCGTGT
>NC_057801.1:71319620-71337564 GCF_018294505.1 Triticum aestivum
GCCCTCGAGGCCCCTGGCTTGTAATATAAAGCTTGTATTATTTTAATTTGTGTCTAGAGTTGTGTTGTGATATCTTCCCGTGAGTCCTTGATCTTGATCGTACACATTTGCGTGTATGATTAGTGTACGATTGAATCGAGGGCGTCACAAGTTGGTATCAGAGCCGACTGCCTGTAGGTAGCCCCCTTTCCAACTCCTTGGCCGAAGTTGAGTCTAGTCACTGAAAAACTTTTACTAACATTGGCTGTGTGGCTTACGGGCCCACATCGCTATTGGGTGGTATTAGGATCTTTTACTCCTCGTCTATACTCTGGGACTCTGAACTCTCTTCTACTCGGGTTAAATGAATTTACTAACATTAGGATCCCGTGACCACATTCACCCCGAAGTTGGATGAAGCCATAGTTATTCCTTAGGATAGCTTTTGAGTAGTGCACACCCTGTCGTGTTGACTACAGAGTGGAATCCGTCGTACCTCCTTCATTATGCATGTTTTCATCATGATTGATCCTTATCTTTGCAAATGCTCAATGCTGAACTACCCCTGTTACGTGTTAGCAGGATGGTTAGACCCGCTGGTCGTGGCTGTGGTGCCAACGACCCACCACCGCCTGAATTCTTTACTGGAATGAGGCAACAGTTCGAGTTAACTCGCCAGTTCATGGAAGGAATGATGGCTCAGTTTCCTCGTCCGAACATGAATCAGCATCCAACCCGAGTAACTCTGCAGGACTTCATGCGCCTCAACCCAACTATCTACCGCAGCTCAACTCAACCCCTTGATGCTGATGACTGGCTCCGCGACATCACATATGAAATGGAGTTTGCTAGTGTTGCCCCTGCCAGCTATGTCACCTTCGCATCTTTCTTTCTGAAGGGTCCTGCTGCTCAATGGTGGGACAGCCACCGGCGTACCCTACCTGCTAGAACGGTCATTACTTGGCCGGATTTCCAAGCTGCCTTCCGTGCCCGTTTCATTCCTCAGGGAACCATGGACAGGAAGAAGCGAGAGTTCCGCAACCTCACCCAAGGCAACAAGACTGTAGATGCTTATCAGCGGGAATTCTTGGAATTGTCCCATTACGCTGAAGAAGACATTGCAACTGATGCTCGTAAGCAAGAGAAGTTTCGGGATGGACTTCACCCTGATATTAAGCTAGCATTGCTCGTTCATGACTTTGCCGACTTCGCCACCTTGGTGAACAAGGCTATTCAGGTTGAGACTGGTCTTCAGGAACACCAGGGATCCCTCAGGCGTAGCCGTGACGCTGGCCCATCTTCGGGCCCGTCAGCGCAGAAGCGTCGGATATGGATTCCCCACAGCATGTATCGTCCAACTGCACCTGCACCAAGACAGTCCTATGTTGCACCTCGTCTGCCTCCTCAACCGCAGAGGCAGCCCCTTCGGGCTGTACCGCCCCAAGCTTATGCTCCCAATCCCAATGATGGTCTGTGCTTCAGATGTGGCCGCCCCGGCCACCTTGCTAAAGAGTGCACTCAGAAAAAGAGCCAGCTGGCTCTATCTTCAACTGACCGTAACAATCAGCCCCATAACAACAATACCAGACCTTATGGTCGTGGTCAGGCTAATCATATTGATCTGAATGAAGCTCAAGACCAGCCTGCCACTGTGATGGGTACTCTCCTTGTTAATTCAGTACCAGCTTCTGTTTTGTTTGATTCAGGAGCATCACATTCATTCATGTCAGAAAATTTTGCTTACGCACATGACATTCGATGCGAGCCCATGAACACTCCGATAGTGGTACGCACCCCTGCGGGCCGATGTCAAACTACCATGATTGGTCGCGACGTTCCTGTTGAAATTGAAGGGTTGGAATTCCTTGTTTCTCCCATTATTCTGGAGTCTTCCAATATTGACCTCATTCTGGGAATGGAATGGTTGAAAGCGCATACTGCCTCTATCGTTTGCGCTACCAAGGTCGTTCACCTCCTACATCCTTCAGATGAGATTGTAACCTACCATGCTCAGCTTGTTCAAAACGCGGAAGCACGACTTTATGCTTTGAATGCGTTGAACGCGGCACCTCTTGAGGGAATTGAAAAGATTCCAGTCGTTCGCAACTTCCAAGACGTATTTCCAGAAGAACTTCCAGGAATATCCCCTGCCCGGGCTGTCGAGTTCGTCATCGACTTGAAACCAGGCACCGTTCCTATTGCAAAACGACCCTACAAGATGCCACCTCATGAACTCCTTGAGCTTAAGGAGGAAATCGACAAATCTCTTCACAAGGGTTTCATTCGTCCAAGTTCCTCTGCTTGGGGAGCACCTTCTCTCTTCGTCAAGAAGAAGGACGGTACGAACCGTTTGGTCCAAGACTATCGTCCTATCAACCAAGCTACAATTCAAAACAAATATCCCCTTCCTCGGATCAATGATCTGTATGATCAACTGGCTGGTTCATCGATATTCTCTAAACTCGACTTGAGGTTGGGTTACCACCAGATCCGTGTTCGTGAAGAGGATATTCCAAAGACCGCATTTGTGACTCGTTATGGTTCTTACGAGTACACCGTCATGTCATTCGGTTTAACCAATGCTCCAGCTACATTCTCTTGTCTGATGAACTATATATTCATGGATTACCTCGACAAGTTCGTAGTAGTCTATCTGGATGATATACTGGTATATTCGAAGAATAAAGAAGAACATGCTGAACATCTTCGTCTTGTTCTGGAGAAGCTTCGAGAGCATCAACTTTATGCCAAGTATTCCAAATGTGAATTCTGGTTACCCGAAGTCACCTACCTTGGTCATGTTATCTCCAAGGATGGCATTGCCGTCAACCCAGAGCGCGTTCAGGCTATTCTTGACTGGACCCCTCCAAAGACTGTCAAGCAAGTCAGAAGCTTTCTCGGACTGGCCAGCTATTGTCGCCGCTTTGTCGAGAACTTCTCCAAGATCGCCAAGCCACTGACTAATCTGCTTCACAAAGGCGTTAAGTTCGATTGGACAGACAAATGTCAGGAAAGTTTCCAGGCACTCAAGGATAAACTGACTTCTGCCCCAGTGCTTGCTCCCCCTGATTCTCGCAAGGACTTTGTCATCTATTGTGACGCTTCACGTCAAGGATTAGGCTGTGTTCTAATGCAAGAGCGCAGGGTGATTGCCTATGCCTCCCGTCAAGTGCGTCCTCACGAAGAAAACTACCCGGTTCATGACCTTGAGCTTGCAGCGGTTATCTTTGCATTGAAGCTATGGCGACAATACCTTCTCGGTAATCGTTGTGAGATCTTCACTGATCATCAGAGTCTGAAGTACCTGTTTACTCAGCCAGATCTGAACCTCTGTCAGCAGCGATGGATGGAAGCTATTGCTGACTACAACTGCGGTATATCTTATACACCTGGCAAGGCTAATGTAATGGCCGATGCCCTAAGCCGAAAGTCTTATTGCAATAATCACCAGGTCTACAAAGCTCAACCCCGCCTTTATGAAGAGCTATGCAAGCTGAACCTTCAACTAGTTCCACAGGGTTCTCTGAATAACCTTGTTTTGGAACCAACTCTTCTGAAAGCAATCAAGTCTGCTCAAGCCAAAGATGCTCATGTTGATCTGATGAAAAAGGATCTTGCCTTAGAGAAATCCAGAGATTTCTCACTTGGTGAAGATGGAACCTTATACTTTAGAGATCGCATTGTCGTACCCCGGTTCGAGCTTATGACAGAGAAGGTGATGAAAGAAGCGCATGACACCCCTCTCTCTATTCATCCGGGAAGTACCAAGATGTATCTAGACATCCGTCAGAAGTACTGGTGGTCTAAAATGAAGCAAGACATTGCCCGATATATCGAAGAATGTGACGTTTGCCGTCGCGTCAAAGCAGAACATCAAAAACCGGCTGGACTTCTACAACCGCTTCCGATTCCTGAATGGAAGTGGGATAAGATCCAAATGGACTTCGTCACTGGCCTTCCCAAGTCTCAGAAAGGTAACGATGCTATCTTTGTCATCATCGACCAATTCTCGAAGGTTGCTCACTTTCTGCCAGTCAAGGAGACTATCACTGCTAGTCAATTGGCAACCTTGTATATCTCCCGAATTGTGTCACTCCACGGCATTCCGAAGGAGATCAGTTCAGACCGCGGCAGTATTTTCACTTCTAAGTTCTGGGATAGTTTCCAAGAGGCAATGGGAACTCATATTACCTGGAGCACTGCCTATCATCCCCAATCCCAAGGCCAAGTCGAGCGAGTCAATCAAATTCTTGAAGACATGCTTCGAGCTTGTGTTATTTCTTTCGGCAAGAAGTGGGAAGAATCTCTTCCTTATGCGGAGTTCTCTTATAACAACAGCTATCAAGCCAGCTTGAAGATGGCACCCTTTGAAGTGCTTTATGGACGTAAGTGCCGAACCCCTCTGAATTGGTCAGAAACTGGGGAACGAGCACTCATTGGTCCGGACATTATTCAACAAGCTGAAGAGCAGGTTCGCATTGTCCGGGATAATCTCAAGGCGGCCCAATCCCGCCAGAAGAGCAACTATGACCGGAAACACTGGGGTTCAACTTATCAACCTGGTGAACAAGCTTATCTGCGTGTCACTCCTTTGAGAGGCACTCATCGGTTCGGAGTCAAGGGAAAGTTAGCTCCTCGCTACATTGGTCCCTTCCGTATTCTCGCCCGTCGTGGACTGGTGGCTTATCAACTGGAGTTGCCACCTCAGTTCTCTCACGTTCATGACGTCTTCCATGTGTCGCAACTTCGTCGATGCTTCAAGGATCCGGAACGTGAAGTGGATCCGGAATTGATTGAAATTCAAGATGATCTCACATACAAGGATCATCCAATCTGCATTCTTGAAGAAGCTGAACGTCGAACCCGCCAGAAGGTTACTAAGTTCCTCAAGGTGCAATGGTCGAATCATACTAAAGAGGAAGCCACTTGGGAACGCGAAGATAACCTCCGGGCTGAATACCCCGATCTTTTCCCTTCTACCTCTTAATTCTCGGGACGAGAATTTCTTTTAGAGGAGGAGAGTTGTAACACCCCGGTGTAATGATGCTACAGTAACCCCTGGGGTTAAGTTAATCTTTTTGCTAAACATGTTCCTGATCATAATTGTCTCCTTTCTCTTTTAAATTCCAGTTGAATTCAAATTCAAATTTTGTCTGAAATTCAAAATGCTCAGACATGAAAACAAAAATGTTCATCATGTGCAGAATAATCCACAACTAATTTTGGTGGTGAACCAACAATTTTGCAAAAAGGTTTGAGTGGCCTAAGCTACTTCAAACAGTGGCCTAAGAAATAAATTAAATGCCTTTTTAATTTATGAAAATGGCAAACTATTTCTAAAGCCTCACAATCTATTTGGGCAGTGCCTAATAATTCTTTGAGATTATTTTGGCCAATGGCATAATTTTTGCAAAGTCTTTATTGGCTAAAAGAAAAAAAAGAAAAGGCTAAAGCTGTTTAAAAAAAAAGGGGAAAAGAAGAGGGGGAGGGAGAGCCCCTGGCCTCCCCTTGGGCTTCGGCCCATCCCAGCAGGCCGACCCACCTCACCAGCCTGGCCGGCCCAGCTCCCCGAAGCGCGCCCCCCCTTCCTGTTCCCCTGGTGCGCGCCGCTACAGGGGCGCGACGCCGCCCGACCACCTCGCCGGCAACGCCGCGGGTGGGTAAGGGCCCCTCCCCTCGACGCCTCGACCTCCTCCCCACCTACCTCCACCCACTCCCCTGCTCGCCCCCTCCGCCTCTCCCACTCCCCTCCGGATTCCCCCTCGAGCTTTCCCCTCTCTCGGACCCGAGCGTGCTCGCCGCCGCGCCTCGACTGTACTCGCGGCCACCGAGCCCCATTCGCCTCGCCATCGAGCCCATCGTCTCCGCCGCCGTCGTCTACCCAGTCCCCGTCCGTGAGCGCGAGCCGGGAGCCACTACGGGGAGCGGATCGAGCAGCCCCCTTTCTCCTCTGTCGCCGGTGACCGCCGTCATCTCCGGCCACCTCTGCGCTCCTAAGCTGTCGCAGGCTTTTCGTAGCCGCCCGGTGAGCTCCTCCCTCCCTCCTTTCTTCTCCTCGCACCGCTTCGCCCTCCCTAGCTCACTCGCCGCAGCTGCAGTAGCTCACCGCCGCCTAGACCCGCAGTCGTCGTGGCCACGCTCACCGTCGAGCTCAACCGAGCACTGCACCGTGCCCAGCACGCTCCGAGCAGCCTGACACACATGCCAGTTGCCCCTGTCGTGCCCTACTTCGACGAGCTCGAGCTCGCCCGAGCTCCGGCGTCCGCCGCGGTCGACGCCACCATCGACACCGTCCATCCCAGCCTCGGCTGAGACCTCGAATGGGTGCGCCCGACCCCCTGCTTTTGAACGCGCTGCCCCACGCTGCTTTTGAGCGCCCGTAGCCCCGTCCCCGATGATGCCCGAAGCCAACCGCCGCCCACGCTCACCGCTGGCGCCGATTCCGGCCAAGTCCGGTGATGCTACGGCCACCACTGGACGCGGCGCGGAGAGCTCGTTCGTATGAGCCTAGCCCCGCTCCTCCCCGAGCCCTGTACGCGTTTTCCGGCGAGGTCCGGCGCCCCTCCGCCGCGGAAACGCTCACCGGAGCTCCCCAACGCCGGCGCCGACGTGGCACACCTGGGCCCCGCCTCTGGGTCACTGCCCGTGGGCCCCCTGGCCCCAGTTGACCACGTTGACCGTGGTCAACTGTGCTGACTGGGCACACAGTTTCTCTGACACGCGGGCCCCATCGCGTATTTTGTTAAAAAAAACGTTTTTTTTAAATAAAAATGATTAATTAAAACGTTAGTTAAATTAGTTAGTTAGTTAGTACTAACCAGTCACTGACTGCTGGGGCCCACGCCCCCTAACTAATCCTGTTAGCTTAGTTAAGCCTCTGTTAGACAGAGAGGCTGACAGGTGGGTCCCACCTGTCAGTTTGACTGGTCAGCAGAGCTGATGCAATGCTGACGTCACTACTGACGCAATAAACCTTTTCTGCTTTTAAAATAATTCAGAAATTGGTTTAAACTTTGAAAATCCGTAACTTTTAAACCGTAACTCCGATGAAAATGTTTTCTATATGAAAGTTGCTCAGAAAAATCCAACAAATCCGAATACGCGGTCCGTTCATCTGTCACATGCCCCTAGCATGCTGAACATGGAACTTTCCCCCCTCTGGTCATCTGTCTGACACAGGTCCGGAACCGGGAACACCTTCCCGGTTGTTTTCCCCCTTCACCTATAACGTCTAGGACCGCGTTAGAGCACGCTTAGCGCTACGTATCGTCATGTCTTGCTTAGTGTTACCTCTGTTTGCTATGTATTTACTGCTTCTTCCCCCTCTTCTCTCCGGTAGGCCCCGAGGCCGCTGATGCCCCGGTGATCGACTACGTCGTTGACAACGACCCCTCCTTGCCAGAGCAACTAGGCAAGCCCCCCCTTTGATCATCCCGATATCGCCCATTCCTTTCTCTCATGCTTGCATTAGATTTTGCTACTGTTATTGTATGCTCCTATTCTGATGCATAGCCTGCTTTTGTACCCGTTATTGTACCTTACCTGCTTATCCTAAACTGCTTAGTATAGGTTGGTTAGTGATCCATCAGTGACCCCCACCTTGTCCTTGTTGCCCCTGCTTCATCATTGAAGACCCGATCAACGGGATCGAAGACCAGGCCCCGACACCGCACATTCACTTTCCCCTTAGTTGCTCGACACTACTGGGTTACTAACGAGTGCCGAGGGTGAGACCTCTACAACACTTCTGATATTAACCCTGAAGTGTAGCTATTCGGTCGTGGTCATCGAGGGTGATTTCCTCTTTAACCACTTCCGATACGACTCTGTCGTGCAACCCCTCAAGTGTGAACCTCGAGGGTGATTCCTCTACGTTCACCTTGATGATTACATTGAGTGGAAACCACCGAGGGTGATTCCTTGGGTTTTCCTCTTGATGTTTGGACACACGGCTACTTGGACTTTACAACTGTTACTTGGAAAGTGATGTGGAGACGGGTTGACCTGGAAGGTGCCCGTGAGATAATTACGAGGCGTGGCCGGGCATTCTTAGCCCTTGCCGCAAGTCGTCAAGACGGGGCAACGGGGTCACTTCTTTCGTGAGTCTCTGCTTGTTACCGCGCGTTCCTAATCCACTACGATTTGGATATTTGATCCGAGGGGCCTCTGGCCTGATAGCACTAACCATCACGTGGGCATAGTATGGGCGTTCTGCGTCGTATACATCAGCCAAAGCTTAATAGACGTCAGCGACGGAGCGGCGCGCGCCGGGTTGGACTGGTAAGCTCCTGCCTTTTTGGGGAGGTAGCTAGGTCTGCTCACCGGCCGCGTACGCAACGTGCAGGAGTTTCCGGGGAGATGGCCCATGACCCCTGGGGGCATAGGTTTAGTCCGGCGTGCTGACCTCTCTGTTAAGTCTAGGTCGGGTTGCGGCGTATTGTTTGGCCGAGGCCGGGCATGACCCTGGAAAGTGTGTCCGGCCGGAGTTAAGCGAGCGTGGTGGGTAAGTTGGTGCACCCCTGCAGGGAAGAAAACATCTATCGATAGCCTGTCCTACGGTAACGGACACTTGGAGTTGTATCCCGATCGATACAACTAGAACTGGATACTTGTGATGAGAACTGGATGGTGATGAGGTTTTGATTGTGATGATAACTGGATAGTATGGCTCTGGGATTGCTTTCTCGCAGGGAGTCGAGAAAGGATCTCTGGCCGAGGTTGATAACACTACTACCACTTTACTTTATGCTACTCTACACCCTCCTGTTTGCTGCAAGATGGTGGTTCCCAGAAGATGCTAGTCTTCGATAGGACTAGACCTTCTCTCTACTCTGGCTTTTCTGCAGCCCAGTCCACATATACAGCCTTCCTTTGATAATGTTGCATATGTAGTGTAGATCCTTGCTTGCGAGTACTTTGGATGAGTACTCACGGTTGCTTTGCTCCCCCTTTTCCCCCTTCTTCTTCTTTCTGGTTGTTGCAACCAGATGGTGAAGTCCAGGAGCCAGATGCCACCTTTGACGACTGCTGCTACCCCGAGGGTGCCTACTACCACGTGACAGACGCCGACGACCAGGAGTAGTTAGGAGGCTCCCAGGCAGGAGGCCTTGCCTTTTCGATCGATGTTGCTTTTGTGCTAGCCTTCTTAAGGCAAACTTGTTTAACTCATGTCTGTACTCAGATATTGTTGCTTCCGCTGACTCTTTTGTTTTCGAGCTTATGTATTCGAGCCCTCGAGGCCCCTGGCTTGTAATATAAAGCTTGTATTATTTTAATTTGTGTCTAGAGTTGTGTTGTGATATCTTCCCGTGAGTCCTTGATCTTGATCGTACACATTTGCGTGTATGATTAGTGTACGATTGAATCGAGGGCGTCACAACGGCCGACGGCAGCGAGCTGGTCAGCGTTGGCGCGGATCTTGGCGAAGTACTCTGCCATGGAGAGGTTTTCCATCCTGAAGATCGCCATGTCCAGCTTGATCTGCACAATACTGGCACGGCAATGGGTCTGGTACATCTCCTCGAGATGCTCCCAGATGGCACAGAAGCTGTCAAACCTGATCACCTGTTGAAGAACTTCGTCGGTGAGGGAGGCGAGGAGGTAGCTGAGGACGATCTGGTCCTGGCGGAACCAGGTGGCGTACTCCGGATTGGGAGCACGAACCCCCTTGTCATCGGCGGGAAGCAGCCGATCGGGAGCTTGTTCGGTGCCATCAACGTAGCCGGTGGCGTTGGCGATGCAAAGGGGTGGAAGGATCTGAGCTTTCCATGAGTGAAAATTGGAGGATGTGAGCTTGGCTATGATCAGGCTAGCAGAAGGGGTAGGCACGACGGAAGCAGGCGGGCCGCCGAAGGAGGCCGGCAGCGAGAGGGTGGTTAGGGCGGCGGAGGAGGAGGCAGAGGCAGTAGGGGAACCCATCGTGCTGTTAAGCGAGAGGTCCTGATACCATGGGAAAACTGAAGGAAGGGTAGATTGGATCGGCGCACCCAATACGGTGGCCTGAGGGGGTTTATATATACGTGCGCTAGGGCACAACGGCATAGCCGGATATACATGAGTTGTTACAGAAGATATGCAGATACTAACTACTTCCTAGATCACAACTACATGTTTAACAGGTATAGGATAATGTAATAGACTCATACATTGATCATAACTTGGACCTGAAAATTAAAACCACTCATATTTTAAAATTTACTGATTCGCAAAAAAAAGTATTATTTTTTCAAGTAAGCTCATTGTTACAAATTGTTGCAAAATCACATCACAAATTCCAAATAAATCAATATATTGTGCTACTTATTAACCCTAAACGATTCTCATGTCCTAACAATTCATCCTTGTGAATCACTACAAACAACTTTCAAATTTCAATATCTTCTACTGTACCATAGGAGTCTCAAATCTCAAATTAGTCACAAATTCCCGTATATATATGCAATGTAATCATATACCCGTAGTCTCAAAAATAAGGAATCATATAACGTAATAGGAAGCCAATTAGTCGGATTAACTCACCCTCTTACAGTTGTACTACTGTTTACGATCAATAATTGAAGACTTTTGTTGCTGGACAACAGAAGTACTGAAGTCTAAAGGATAACTGCCCGAAACGACGTAGGACGTTCTCTCGGACGCAGGATGCCGGACACTGTGTGGCCGCGCCGCCGCCTGCCGCCCGCCGCCCCCCTGGCTGCCGCAGCCGCTGTACACCTCTACCCAGTGGCGAAGCCTACAAGCTGGGTAGTCAATGGACTACCCAACTTTTTTGTCAGACTAGCATATAAATGTACAAATATTGAAACAAATTTGTATAAATTCATATATTTGACTACACAATTTTAAATTGACTACCCAAGACAACCTTTCTGGCACCGCCACTGCCTCTACCGCGTGATCCCTACCTCTAGTCTGCAACCGCGTGCGATATTGGAATATGGGGGTGGCGACTCGCCGGTTCTCTGCGTTTGCGTGGGATCGATCGCTTCTGTTGTCTTCGAGCGAGCAATCAGGCCATCAAGGCCGGGCTGTATTTAACTATTCTCGTATTGGGCTTGGGCTGCGTGGGGTGGGCGGGGAGAAAACCTGATGAGGTGGGATGTCCTTCTATTGGGCTGAATGCATGCACAACATCAGATTTTCTGTCGTTTCCCTTTTCTCTACACATATATGTACTATACAGTGATATATACATAGTTTTTTCACACAAAAAAGGGTATTCAATTGAATACCCTTGAATTGAGGTGGGCCCGCCCCTGGCCATGAATTTGTGTTGAAGTGTGCTAGCGCTATACCCAAGAATCCAGCCATGAGTGATATATGTTATTATGTTTGATGAAATGAAATATGTTTTTTATGAAATGAGTGAAATATGTTATTAAGTCTTTTCTAAATGAGTGAAATATGTTATTATGAAATGAGTGAAATATATAAGTTATAATGAAATTAGTGAAATGTGTTATGAATTCTTTTTTGAAATGAGTAAAATATGTTATTAACAACTGAGTGAAATATGTTAGTATGAAATGTTTTTGGACACAAGTGAAATATGTTGTGGGTGAAACCGATCATTTTAAATATAGGAACTAGATAGTTTAAACAAATGGATTTTAATGGTTGCTTAAACGTGTGAAATAAGTTTTTTGAAATGAGTGGAATCCATTTTTAAAATGAGTGAATTTATTTTTTGAACTGTGGGACATCACTCCTTTGAAATAAGTGAAATCTGTTATTTTTTAAACGATTGAAATAATTTTTTTGAAATGTGTGAAATCAATATTTTTGAAATGCATGGAATCTTATTTCACACGAGCGAAATCTGTTTTGGCAAATTACTGAAATGGTTTGTTTCAAATGTGTGAACTCATTTTATTGAAATGAGTGAAATCATTTTGTGGACATACGTGAAATCTACTTTTTAGAACTCATTCAAAATATATTAAAGGCATGTCTTGTTTCAAAGGTCTCTTTGCCATGATTCAAATATGTAAAAAGTTTCAAAACTGATTTTCTTGGTTCAAAATTTATGATCAGTTCAAAATGGTATGAGAAAAATAAAATGCAAGTCTTTAGTTGGAGAGGGAATCTTGTTTGCATGCAGCGCTTCTCTCCTCTCTCACACTTTCACTTGATACAAAAAGTTGCTATGGACCCAATTCTAGTTGTATTGATGTGGTTTTCTGAAAAAAAGATTGACATCTTGTGTAAAGAAAAAGACACAAATATCCGCACATGAAACTAATGTTGGATCTCTTACCGCTACGTACCGGTAACGCTCAATGTTTTGCTGTCGACTATGATGGGCAGACGAAGACGAAATAGAGGGAATCTACGCCCAATGTTTTGCCGTTTCTGTTTTTTCCCAATTTTCCATTTAGAAAGACTGGCCATTTATCCTATAATATGTGTAATATAACGATTCAGTGGATGTCGTGCATTGCTGAGTATTCTTTGTTTGGAAGTGGAAGATCGCCAAATGAACATTGAGAAGACGACGACAGTGGTACGTCAAGACAATTCGTCGGGAAAGTGAAGGGAATCAAATACTTTTCTTAGCCGTACACAAGGAAAGCTGTGGATCGTGCGAAGTGTGCCACCTCCAACATGGACTCAAAACGCTCGCAAATGTGTGGACTAAGTGTCGTGGTCCTAAGACTGACAGTAGAAAGGGGGTAGGTATGGAGAGGCAAGATCTCAGCTATGGTGAAAGTGTACACACGAGGTTTACGAGTTCAGACCCTTCACGGTGGAAGTAACATCCCTACGTCTCGGTGTCCTGGGGCGGTCGATTGGATTATGTGTGTGATATTACAGGGGGTGCGAACCCTTGTGCCAGAGGAGGAGGGTGGCTTATATAGAGTGCGCCAGGACCCTCGCATGCCTCCATTACAAGAAACTTAATATACATAAAGTATGGGCGTTACTAGTAACATCTGCCTTAAGTGGTATTAATGATCTTAAAGACTACGGAGTGAATTCTTGACCGTTACAGCGTTGAGTGACTCCTGGTCTTCAGTATGGTCGAGTGACTCTCCATATGGTCGAGTGACGGTAAGGAGGAGGACCTCCGAGTGATGTGGCCGTCGAGTGGATTGCACTCGACGTGTACAACCGGGGGTCTCCTATTGTCTCTTGGTCCTTTTATCTTCCAGGGTAGTGACCTTGGATAGGGCGTATAGGTCAGGCCTATGACCCTACCCCAAGTCTGTATCCTCATCAGTAGCCCCCGAATGGATTAAGGTGCGAGTGGGAAGTAGGTCGAAGTTGAACCTGCTCCGAGCTTCGCGTCTTCACGAGTGTTTTCTGCAAGTCTGAACGCATGCGTCGGTACTTCGGTGTCGACTCAGTCGCCTTGATCCATTCAGTGAGCTGTCGAATGAACTGGTGACCTCATGCGTCGAGTGCTGTGTCGGGGAGCGGGATCTTGGGCGCGATTGTCTGCAGTGTATCCCAGATTTCGCGGGATACGAAATTTCGGGGAAGCGCGCGAAACGGGGAGTGCCGAAGCGGGCGGAGCGGATAAACAGTGATGCCTCGATTTCCACGCCGCCTTTTTCGCCACGTACGTTGCGTGCGACTGTTGCGGGATTTGACAGGATCGCCTGGTCCCACGCGTCAGTCACTCGGAAGCGACCCTTTATAAGGTGATGGGACCGAGGCGTCTGCACTGTGCACACCCTTTCCTCCTTCTTCCTTCTCCGCTCCTCCTTCGCACCCTGCTCTTCTGTTCCCACGCCGCCGCTCTGTCGCCATGGTGAAGGACAAGACGGCGGTGCTAGAACGCGCGAAGAAGACGAAGGGGGTGGGGAAGGGGAACAAGCAGCAACGCGGGTCGTCGTCGCGCGCGGGGTGTTGGGGAACGTAGTAATTTCAAAAGAATTCCTACGCACACGCAAGATCATGGTGATGCATAGCAACGAGAGGGGAGAGTGTGTCCACGTACCCTCGTAGACCGAAAGCGGGAGCGTTATGACAACGCGGTTGATGTAGTCGTACGTCTTCACGATCCGACCGATCCAAGCACCGAACGTACGGCACCTCCGAGTTCAGCACACGTTCAGCTCGATGACGATCCCCGGACTCCGATCCAGCAGGGTGTCGGGGATGAGTTCCGTCAGCACGACGGCGTGGTGACGATGATGATGTTCTACCGATGCAGGGCTTCGCCTAAGCACTGCAACGATATGACCGAGGTGGAATATGGTGGAGGGGGGCACAGCACACGACTAAGGAACGATCACGAAGATCAACTTGTGTATTTTGGGGTGCCCCCTGCCCCCGTATATAAAGGAGGGAGGGGGGAGGTGCGGTCGGCCCCTAGGGGTGCACCTGGAGGAGTCCTACTCCCACCGGGAGTAGGACTCCCCCCTCTTGCCTTGTAGGGGAAGGAAAGGGGGGAGGGGAAAGAGGAAAGGGGGGCGCCCCCCCCCCTTCCTTGTCCTATTCGGACTAGAGGGGGAGGGGGCGCGCGGCCTGCCCTGGCCGGCCCTCCTCTTCTCCCTTAGGGCCCATGTAGGCCCATTAACTCCCGGGGGGGTTCCGGTAGCCCCCCGGTACTCTGGAAAAATCCCGATTTCTCCCGGAACAATTCCGATATCCAAATATAGGCTTCCAATATATCAATCTTTATGTATCGACCATTTCAAGACTCCTCGTCATGTCCGTGATCACATACGGGACTCCGAACAACCTTCGGTACATCAAAACATATAAACTCATAATGAAACTGTCATCGTAACTTTAAGCGTGCGGACCCTACGGGTTCGAGAACTATGTAGACATGACCTAGAATTGTTTCCGGACAATAAGCAATAGCGGAACCTGGATGCTCATATTGGCTCCTACATATTCTACGAAGATCTTTATCGGTCAAACCGCATAACAACATACGTTGTTCCCTTTGTCATCGGTATGTTACTTGCCCGAGATTCGATCGTCGGTATCTCAATACCTAGTTCAATCTCGTTACCGGCAAGTCTCTTTACTCGTTACGTAATGCATCATTCCGTAACCAACTCATTGGTCACATTGCTTGCAAGGCTTATAGGGATGTGCATTACCGAGAGGGCCCAGAGATACCTCTCCGACAATCGGAGTGACAAAACCTAATCTCGAAATACGCCAACTCAACATCTATCTTGGGAGACACCTGTAGAGCTCCTTTATAATCACCCAGTTATGTTATGACGTTTGGTAGCACACAAAGTGTTCCTCCGGTAAACGGGAGTTGCATAATCTCATAGTTGTAGGAACTTTGTATAAGTCATGAAGAAAGCAATAGCAACATACTAAACGATCAAGTGCTAGGCTAACAGAATGGGTCATGTCAATCACATCATTCTCCTAATGATGTGATCTCTTTAATCAAATGACAACACATGTCTATGGTTAGGAAACATAACCATCTTTGATTAATGAGCTAGTCAAGTAGAGGCATACTAGTGACATTAAGTTTGTCTATGTATTCACACATGTATCATGTTTCCGGTTAATACAATTCTAGCATGAATAATAAACATTTATCATGATATGAGGAAATAAATAATAACTTTATTATTGCCTCTAGGGCATATTTCCTTCAGTCTCCCACTTGCACTAGAGTCAATAATCTAGATTACACAGTAATGATTCTAACACCCATGGAGTCTTGGTGTTGATCATGTTTTGCTTGTGGAAGAGGCTTAGTCAACGGGTCTGCTACATTTAGATCCGTATGTATCTTGCAAATCTCTATGTCTCCCACCTGGACTTGGTCCGGGATGGAGTTGAAGCGTCTCTTGATGTGCTTGGTCCTCTTGTGAAATCTGGATTCCTTTGCCAAGGCAATTGCACCAGTATTGTCACAGAAGATCTTCATTGGTCCCGATGCACTAGGTATGCCACCTAGATCGGAAATGAACTCCTTCATCCAGACTCCTTCATTTGCTGCTTCCGAAGCAGCTATGTACTCCGCTTCGCATGTAGATCCCGCCACAACGCTTTGTTTAGAACTGCACCAACTTACAGCTCCACTGTTTAATAAAAACACGTATCCGGTTTGCGATTTAGAATCGTCCGGATCAGTGTCAAAGCTTGCACCGACGCAACCATTTACGACTAGCTCTTTGTCACCTCCATAAACGAGAAACATATCCTTTGTCCTTTTCAGGTATTTCAAGATGTTCTTGACCGCTGTCCAGTGATCCACTCCTGGATTACTTTGGTACCTCCCTGCTAAACTTATTGCTAAGCATACATCAGGTCTGGTACACAACATTGCATACATGATAGAGCCTATGGCTGAAGCATAGGGAACATATTTCATTTTCTCTCTATCTTCTACTATGGTCGGGCATTGAGTCTGACTCAACTTCACACCTTGCAATACAGGCAAGAACCCTTTCTTTGCCTGATCCATTTTGAACTTTTTCAAAACTTTATCAAGGTATGTGCTTTGTGAAAGTCCAATTAAACGTCTTGATCTATCTCTATAGATCTTGATGCCCAATATGTAAGCAGCTTCACCGAGGTCTTTCATTGAAAAACTTTTATTCAAGTATCCCTTTATGCTATCCAGAAATTCTATATCATTTCCAATTAACAATATGTCATCTACATATAATACCAGAAATGCTACAGAGCTCCCACTCACTTTCTTGTAAATACAGGCTTCTCCAAAAGTCTGTATAAAACCATATGCTTTGATCACACTATCAAAGCGTTTATTCCAACTCCGAGATGCTTGCACCAGTCCATAAATGGATCGCTGGAGCTTGCACACTTTGTTAGCACCTTTTGGATCGACAAAACCTTCCGGTTGCATCATATACAACTCTTCTTCCAGAAATCCATTCAGGAATGCAGTTTTTACATCCATTTGCCAAATTTCATAATCATAAAATGCGGCAATTGCTAACATGATTCGGACAGACTTAAGCATCGCTACGGGTGAGAAAGTCTTATCGTAGTCAACCCCTTGAACTTGTCGAAAACCTTTTGCAACAAATCGAGCTTTGTAGACAGTTGTATTACCATCTGTTGGGGAACGTAGCAGAAATTCAAAATTTTCCTACGTGTCACCAAGATCTATCTATGGAGAGACCAGCAACGAGTAGAAAGAGAGTGCATCTACATACCCTTGTAGATCGCTAAGCGGAAGCGTTCAAGAGAACGGGGTTGAAGGAGTCGTACTCGTCGTGATTCAAATCATCGATGATCAAGTGCCGAACGCACGGCACCTCCGCGTTCAACACACGTACAGCCCGGTGACGTCTCCCACGCCTTGATCCAGCAAGGAGAGAGGGAGAGGTTGAGGAAGACTCCATCCAACAGCAGCACAACGGCGTGGTGGTGATGGAGGAGCATGGCAATCCAGCAGGGCTTCGCCAAGCACCACGGGAGAGGAGGACGACTTGGGAGAGGGGGAGGGCTGCGCCAGAACTTCGTCTGAAGCTCCCATGCGTCTCCCCACTATATATAGGGGTGGAGGGGCTGGTTTCTTTCCCTCCAAGTCCATTGGGGCGTTGGACAAGGTGGGAAGAAAGAAATCCCATCATTTCCTTCCCCACCGATTGTTATCCCCCCTTTTTAGGGATCTTGATCTTATCCCTTCGGGATATGATCTTATTCCTTCTAAGGGGGGATCTTGGTGCGCCTTGACCAGGGGTGTGGGGCCTTGCCCCCACTACCCACGTTCATGTGGGTCCCCCCATGCAGGTGGGCCCCACTCCGGAACCTTCTAGAACCTTCCCGGTACAATACCGAAAAATCCCGAACATTTTCCGGTGGCCAAAATAGGACTTCCCATATATAAATCTTTACCTCCGGACCATTCCGGAACTCCTCGTGACATCCGGGATCTCATCCGGGACTCCGAACAACATTCGGTAACCACATACAAACTTCCTTTATAACCCTAGCGTCATCGAACCTTAAGTGTGTAGACCCTACGGGTTCGGGAGACATGCAGACATGACCGAGACGTTCT
>NC_057801.1:71337574-71349335 GCF_018294505.1 Triticum aestivum
ACATTGCGCATATGATGATGTCCTACCGAGTGGGCCCAGAGATACCTCTCCGTTTACACGGAGTGACAAATCCCAGTCTCGATCCGCATAAAACAATAGATACTTTCAGAGATACCTGTAGTGCACCTTTATAGTCACCCAGTTACGTTGTGACGTTTGATACACCCAAAGCACTCCTACGGTATCCAGGAGTTACACGCTCTCATGGTCAAAGGAAGAGATACTTGACATTGGCAAAGCTCTAGCAAACGAACTACACGATCTTTGTGCTAGGCTTAGGATTGGGTCTTGTCCATCACATCATTCTCCTAATGATGTGATCCCGTTATCAATGACATCCAATGTCCATAGCCAGGAAACCATGACTATCTGTTGATCACAACGAGCTAGTCAACTAGAGGCTCACTAGGGACATATTGTGGTCTATGTATTCACACGTGTATTACGATTTCCGAATAATACAGTTATAGCATGAATAAAAGACAATTATCATGAACAAGGAAATATAATAATACTTTTATTATTGCCTCTAGGGCATATTTCCAACAGTCTCCCACTTGCACTAGAGTCAATAATCTAGTTCACATCGATATGTGATTAACACTCAAGGTCACATCCCCATGTGACTTACACCCAAAGAGTTTACTAGAGTCAATAATCTAGTTCACATTTACCATGTGATTAACACTCGATGAGTTCTGGGTTTGATCATGTTATGCTTGTGAGAGAGGTTATAGTCAACGGGTCTGAACCTTTCAGATCCGTGTGTGCTTTACAAATCTCTATGTCATTTCCTAGATGCAGCTACCACGCTCTATTTGGAGCTATTCCAAATAACTGTTCTACTTGGAGCTATTCTAAATTGTTGCTCCATCATACGTATCCGGTATCTCTACTCAGAGCTATCCGGATAGGTGTTAAGCTTGCATCGACGTAACCCTTTACGACGAACTCTTTTACCACCTCCATAATCGAGAAAATTCCTTAGTCCACTAGTTACTAAGGATAACTTTGACCGCTGTCCTGTGATCCATTCTTGGATCACTCTTGTACCCCTTGACTGACTCATGGCAAGGCACACTTCAGGTGCGGTACACAGCATAGCATACTATAGAGAGCCTATGATAAAAGCATAGGGGACGACCTTCGTCCTTCCTCTTTCTTCTGCCGTGGTCGAGCTTTAAGTCTTAACTTCATACCTTACAACTCAGGCAAGAACTCCTTCTTTGACTGATCCATCTTGAACACCTTCAAGATTATGTCAAGGTACGTGCTCATTTAAAAGTATTATTAAGCATTTTGATCTATCTTATTGATCTTGATGCTCAATGTTCAAGTAGCTTGATCCAGGTTTTCTATTGAAAACACCTTTCAAATAACCCTATATGCTTTCTAGAAATTCTACATCATTTCTGATCAACAATATGTCAAGAACATATACTCATCAGAAATTCTATAGTGCTCCCACTCACTTCTTTGGAAATACAAGTTTCTCATAAACTTTGTACAAACCCAAAATCTTTGATCATCTCAACAAAGTGTACATTCCAACTCCGAGATGCTTACTCCAGTCCTTAGAAGGATCGCTGGAGCTAGCATACCTTTTAGCATCCTTAGGATTGACAAAAATTTTCTGATTGTATCACATACAACCTTTCCTTACAAAAACTGGTAAGGAAACTTGTCTTGACATCCATCTGCCAGATTTCATAAATGCAGCCAATGCTAACATGATTCCCACGGACTTTAAGCATCGCTACGGATGAGAAAATCTCATCGTAGTCAACTCCTTGAACTTGTGAAAAATTCTTCGCCACAAGTCGAGCTTCATGGACGGTGACATTACCGTCCACGTCCGTCTTCTTCTTAAAGATCCATTTATCTCAATGGCTTGCCGATCATCGGGCAAGTCCACCAAAGTCCATCCTTTGTTCTGATACATGGATCCTATCTCGGACTTTATGGCTTCTAACCATTTGTTGGAATTTGGGCCCACCATCGCTTCTCCATAGCTCGTAGGTTCATTGTTGTCTAGCAACATGACCTTCAAGACAGGATTACTGTACCACTCTGAAGTAGTACGTATCCATGTCACCCTACAAGGTACGGTAGTGACTTGATCCGAAACTTCATGATCACTATCATAAGCTTCTACTTCAATTGGTTTAGGTGCCACAGGAACAACTTCCTGTGCCCTGCTACACACTTGTTGAAGTGACGGTTCAATAACCGCATCAAGTCTCCACCATCCTCCCACTCAACTCTTTCGAGAGAAATCTTTCCTCGAGAAAGGACCCGATTCAAGAAACAATCCATATTGCTTTCGGATCTGAATTAGGAGGTATACCCAACTGTTTTGGGTGTCCTATGATGATGCATTTTATCCGCTTTGGGTTCGAGCTTATCAATCCTGAAACTTTTTCACATAAGCATCACAGCCCCAAACCTTTAAGAAACGACAACTTAGGTTTCTCTAAACCATAGTTCATACGGTGTCATCTCAACGGAATTACGTGGTGCCCTATTTAAAGTGAATGTGGTTGTCTCTAATGCCTAACCCATGGACAATAGTGGTAATTCGATAAGAGACATCATGGTACGCACCATATCCAATAGGGTGTAACTATGATGTTCGGACACACCATCAAACTATGGTGTTCCAGGCGGTATTTAATTGTGAAACAATTTCCACAATGTCTTAATTGTGTGCCAAAACTTGTAACTCAGATATTCATCTCTATGATCATATCATAGACATTTTATCCTCTTGTCACAATGATCTTCTACTTCACTCTGAAATTACTTGAACCATTCAATAATTTGGACTTGTGTTTCATCAAGTAAATATATTCAACATCTACTCGAATCATCTGTGAAGTAAGAACATAACGATATTCACTGCATGCCTCAGCACTCATTGGACTACACACATCAAAATGTGTTACTTCCAACAAGTTGCTATCTTGTTCCATCTTATTGAAAACCGAGGCTTTTCAGTCATCTTGCCTATGTGGTATGATTTGCATATCTCAAGTGATTCAAAATCAAGTGAGTTCAAACGGTCCATTTGCATGGAGTTTCTTCATGCATATATACCAATAGACATGGTTCGCATGTCTCAAACTTTTCAAAAATGAGTGAGTCCAAAGATCCATCAACATGGAGCTTCTTCATGCATTTTATACCGATATGACTTACGTGGCAGTGCCACAAATAGGTGGTACTATCATTACTATCTTTTGGCATGAACATGTGTATCACTACGATCGAGATTTCAATGAACCATTCATTTTAGGTGCAAGACCATTGAAGGTATTATTCAAATAAATAGAGTAACCATGATTCTCTTTAAATGAATAACCGTATTGCGATAGACATAATCCAATCATGTCTATGCTCAATGCAAACACCAAATCTCGATGGTAGAGGGAGCGTGCGATGCTTGATCATATCAACATTGGAAACACTTCCAACACATATCGTCAGCTCACCTTTAGCTAGTCTCCGTTTATGCCATAGCTTTTATTTCGAGTTACTAACACTTAGCAACCGAACCGGTATCTTATACCCTGGTGCTACTAGGAGTACTAGTAAAGTACACATTAACATAATGTATATCCAATATACTTCTATCGACCTTGCCAGCCTTCTCATCTACCAAGTATCTAGGGTAATTCTGCTCTAGTGACTGTTCCCCTTATTACAGAAGCACTTAGTCTCGGGTTTGGGTTCAACCTTGGGTTTCTTCACTGGAGCAGCAGCTGATTTGCCGTTTCATGAAGTATCCCTTCTTGCCCTTGCCCTTCTTGAAACTAGTGGTTTCACCAACCATCAACTATTGATGCTCCTTCTTGATTTCTACTTTCGCGGTGTCAAACATCGTGAATACCTCAAGGATCATCTTATTTATCCCTGATATGTTATAGTTCATCACGAAGCTCTAGCAGCTCGGTGGCAATGACTTTGGAGAAACATTCACTATCTCATTTGGAAGATCAACTCCCACTCAATTCAAGTGATTGTTGCACTCAGACAATCTGAGCACAAGCTCAACGATTGAGATTTTCTCCCTTAGTTTGCAGGCTAAGAGAATCGTCGGAGGTCTTATACCTCTTGACGTGAGCACGAGCCTGAAATCCCAATTTCAGCCCTCGAAACATCTCATATGTTCCGCGATGTTTCGAAAACGTCTTTGGTGCCTCTACTTAAACCATTTAACTGAACTATCACGTAGTTATCAAAACGTGTATGTTCGATGTTCGAAACATCCACAAACGACGTTTGGGGTTCAGCACACTGAGCAGTGCATTAAGGACATAAGCTTTCTACTGTTCGCATAATCGCTACTATCAACTTTCAACTATATTTTCTCTAGGAACATATCTAAAACAGTAGAACTAAAGCGCGAGCTACGACATAATTTGCAAAAGTTCTTTTGACTATGTTCAGGATAATTAAGTTCATCTTATGAACTCCCACTCAGATAGACATCCCTCTGCTCATCTAAGTGATTACATGATCCGAGTCAACTAGGTCGTGTCCGATCATCACGTGAGACGGACTAGTCATCATCGGTGAACATCTTCATGTTGATCGTATCTACTATACGACTCATGCTCGACCTTTCGGTCTCCGTGTTCCGAGGCCATGTCTGTACATGCTAGGCTCGTCAAGTTAACCCTAAGTGTTTTCGCTGTGTAAAACTGTCTTACACCCGTTGTATGTGAATGTAAGAATCCATCACACCCGATCATCACGTGGTGCTTAGAAGCGACGAACTGTAGCAACGGTGCACAGTTAGGGGAGAACACTTCTTGAAATTGTTGTAAGGGATCATCTTATTTACTACCGTCGTTCTAAGCAAACAAGATGCATAAACATGATAAACATCACATGCAATCAAATAGAGTAGTGACATGATATGGCCAATATCATATAGCTCCTTTGATCTTCATCTTCGGGGCTCCATGATCATCTTGTCACCGGCATGACACCATGATCTCCATCATCGTGTCTTCATGAAGTTGTCACGCCAACGACTACTTCTACTTCTATGACTAACGCGTTTAGCAATAAAGTAAAGTAGTTTACATGGCGTTCTTCAATGACACGCAGGTCATACAATAAATAAAGACAACTCCTATGGCTCCTGCCGGTTGTCATACTCATCGACATGCAAGTCGTGAATCCTATTACAAGAACATGATCAATCTCATACATCACATATATCATTCATCACATCCTTTTGGCCATATCACATCACATAGCATACCCTGCAAAAACAAGTTAGACGTCCTCTAATTGTTGTTTGCATGTTTTACGTGGCTGCTATGGGTTTCTAGCAAGAATGTTTCTTACCTACGCAAAACCACAACGTGATATACCAATTGCTATTTACCCTTCATAAGGACCCTTTTCATCGAATCCGTTCCGACTAAAGTGGGAGAGACTGGCACCCGCTAGCCACCTTATGCACCAAGTGCATGTCAATCGGTGGAACCTGTCTCACGTAAGAGTACGTGTAAGGTCGGTCCGGGCCGCTTCATCCCACAATACCGTCGAAACAAGATTGGACTAGTAACGGTAAGCATATTGAACAAAATCAACGCCCACAACCACTTTGTTTTCTACTCGTGCAAAGAATCTACGCAATAGACCTAGCTCATGATGCCACTGTTGGGGAACGTAGCAGAAATTCAAAATTTTCCTACGTGTCACCAAGATCTATCTATGGAGAGACCAGCAACGAGTAGAAAGAGAGTGCATCTACATACCCTTGTAGATCGCTAAGCGGAAGCGTTCTAGAGAACGGGGTTGAAGGAGTCGTACTCGTCGTGATTCAAATCATCGATGATCAAGTGCCGAACGCACGGCACCTCCGCGTTCAACACACGTACAGCCCGGTGACGTCTCCCACGCCTTGATCCAGCAAGGAGAGAGGGAGAGGTTGAGGAAGACTCCATCCAACAGCAGCACAACGGCGTGGTGGTGATGGAGGAGCGTGGCAATCCAGCAGGGGTTCGCCAAGCACCACGGGAGAGGAGGACGACTTGGGAGAGGGGGAGGGCTGCGCCAGAACTTCGTCTGAAGCTCCCATGCGTCTCCCCACTATATATAGGGGTGGAGGGGCTGGTTTCTTGCCCTCCAAGTCCATTGGGGCGTTGGCCAAGGTGGGAGGAAAGAAATCCCATCATTTCCTTCCCCACCGATTGTTATCCCCCCTTTTTAGGGATCTTGATCTTATCCCTTCGGGATATGATCTTATTCCTTCTAAGGGGGGATCTTGGTGCGCCTTGACCAGGGGTGTGGGGCCTTGCCCCCACTACCCACGTTCATGTGGGTCCCCCCATGCAGGTGGGCCCCACTCCGGAACCTTCTAGAACCTTCCCGGTACAATACCGAAAAATCCCGAACATTTTCCGGTGGCCAAAATAGGACTTCCCATATATAAATCTTTACCTCCGGACCATTCTGGAACTCCTCGTGACGTCCGGGATCTCATCCGGGACTCCGAACAACATTCGGTAACCACATACAAGCTTCCTTTATAACCCTAGCGTCATCGAACCTTAAGTGTGTAGACCCTACGGGTTCGGGAGACATGTAGACATGACCGAGACGTTCTCCGGTCAATAACCAACAGCGGGATCTGGATACCCATGTTGGCTCCCACATGTTCCACGATGATCTCATCGGATGAACCACGATGTCAAGGACTCAATCGATCCCGTATACAATTCCCTTTGTCTATCGGTATGTTACTTGCCCGAGATTCGATCGTCGGTATCCAATACCTTGTTCAATCTCGTTACCGGCAAGTCACTTTACTCGTTCCGTAACACATCATCCCATGATCAACTCCTTGGTCACATTGCGCATATGATGATGTCCTACCGAGTGGGCCCAGAGATACCTCTCCGTTTACACGGAGTGACAAATCCCAGTCTCGATCCGCATAAAACAATAGATACTTTCAGAGATACCTGTAGTGCACCTTTATAGTCACCCAGTTACGTTGTGACGTTTGATACACCCAAAGCACTCCTACGGTATCCAGGAGTTACACGCTCTCATGGTCAAAGGAAGAGATACTTGACATTGGCAAAGCTCTAGCAAACGAACTACACGATCTTTGTGCTAGGCTTAGGATTGGGTCTTGTCCATCACATCATTCTCCTAATGATGTGATCCCGTTATCAACGACATCCAATGTCCATAGCCAGGAAACCATGACTATCTGTTGATCACAACGAGCTAGTCAACTAGAGGCTCACTAGGGACATATTGTGGTCTATGTATTCACACGTGTATTACGATTTCCGGATAATATAGTTATAGCATGAATAAAAGACAATTATCATGAACAAGGAAATATAATAATACTTTTATTATTGCCTCTAGGGCATATTTCCAACACCATCAGCGGCAGTCTTCTTCTTGAAGATCCATTTATTCTCAATAGCTTGCCGATCATCAGGCAAGTCAACCAAAGTCCATACTTTGTTCTCATACATGGATCCTATCTCAGATTTCATGGCTTCAAGCCATTTTGCGGAATCTGGGCTCATCATCGCTTCCTCATAGTTCGCAGGTTCGCCATGGTCAAGTAATTGGTGTAGTTGTCACAGGAACCGGTTCTTGTAATGAACTACTTTCCAATAAGGGAGCAGGTACAGTTACCTCATCAAGTTCTACTTTCCTCCCACTCACTTCTTTCGAGAGAAACTCGTTCTCTAGAAAGGATCCGAATTTAGCAACGGAAATTTTGCCCTCAGATCTGTGATAGAAGGTGTACCCAATTGTATCTTTTGGGTATCCTATGAAGACACATTTCTCCGATTTGGGTTCGAGCTTATCTGGTTGAAGTTTCTTCACATAAGCATCGCAGCCCCAAACTTTAAGAAACGACAACTTTGGTTTCTTGCCAAACCACAGTTCATAAGGCGTCGTCTCAACGGATTTTGATGGTGCCCTATTTAACGTGAATGTGGCCGTCTCTAAAGCATAACCCCAAAATGATAGTGGTAAATCAGTAAGAGACATCATAGATCGTACCATATCTAGTAAAGTATGATTACGACGTTCGGACACACCATTTCGTTGTGGTGTTCCGGGTGGCGTGAGTTGCAAAACTATTCCGCATTGTTCAAATGTAAACCAAACTCGTAACTCAAATATTCTCCTCCACAATCAGATCGTAGAAATTTTATTTTCTTGTTACGAGGATTTTCTACTTCACTCTAAAATTCTTTGAACTTTTCAAATGTTTCAGACTTGTGTTTCATTAAGTACATATACCCATATCTTCTCAAATCATCCGTGAAGGTGAGAAAATAACGATACCCGCCGCGAGCTTCGACATTCATTGGACCACATACATCGGTATGTATGATTTATAACAAATCAGTTGCTTGCTCCATAGTTCCGGAGAACGGCGTTTTAGTCATCTTGCCCATGAGGCACGGTTCGCAAGTACCAAGTGATTCATAATCAAGTGATTCCAAAAGTCCATCAGTATGGAGTTTCTTCATGCGCTTTACACCGATATGACCTAAACGGCAGTGCCATAAATAAGTTGCACTATCATTATTAACTCTGCATCTTTTGGCTTCAACATTATGAATATGTGTATCAGTACTATCGAGATTTAATAAAAATAGACCATTCTGTAAGTGTGCATGACCATAAAAGATATTACTCATATAAATAGAACAACCATTATTCTCTGATTTAAATGAATAATCATCTCGCATCAAACAAGATCCAGATATAATATTCATGCTCAACGCTGGCACAAAATAACAATTATTTAGGTCTAAAACTAATCCCGATGGTAGATGTAGAGGTAACGTGCCGACCGCGATCACATCGACTTTGGAACCATTTTCCACGAGCATTGTCACCTCGTCCTTAGCCAAACTTCGCCTATTCCGTAGTCCCTGTTTCGAGTTACAAATATTAGCAACAAAACCAGTATCAAATACCCAGGTGCTACTGCGAGCATTAGTAAGGTACACATCAATAACATGTATATCACATATACCTTTTTTCACTTTGCCATCCTTCTTATCCGCCAAATACTTGGGGCAGTTCCGCTTCCAGTGTCCAGTCTGCTTGCAGTAGAAGCACTCAGTCTCAGGCTTAGGTCCAGACTTGGGTTTCTTCTCTTGAGCAGCAACTTGTTTGATGTTCTTTTTGAAGTTCCCCTTCTTCTTCCCTTTCCCTTTTTCTTGAAACTGGTGGTCTTATTGACCATCAACACTTGATGCTCCTTCTTGATTTCTACCTTCGCAGCCTTTAGCATTGCGAAGAGCTCGGGTATAGTCTTGTCCATCCCTTGCATATTATAGTTCATCATGAAGCTCTTGTAGCTTGGTGGCAGTGATTGAAGAATTTTGTTAATGACACTATCATCAGGAAGATTAACTCCCAGTTGAATCAAGTGATTATTATACCCAGACATTTTGAGTATGTGTTCACTGACAGAACTATTCTCCTCCATCTTACAGCTATAGAACTTATTGGAGACTTCATATCTCTCAATCCGGGCATTTGCTTGAAATATTAACTTCAACTCCTAGAACATCTCATATGCTCCATGACATTCAAAACGTCGTTGAAGACACGGTTCCAAACCGTAAAGCATGGCACACTGAACTATCGAGTAGTCATCAGCTTTGCTTTGCCAGACGTTCTTAACGTCGTCAGTTGCATCTGCAGCAGGCCTGGCACCCAGCGGTGCTTCCAGGACGTAATTTTTCTGTACAGCAATGAGGATAATCCTCAGGTTACAGACCCAGTCCGTGTAATTGCTACCATCATCTTTCAACTTAGCTTTCTCAAGGAACGCATTAAAATTCAACGGAACAACAGCACGAGCCATCTATCTACAACAAACATAGACAAGTAGAATACTATCAGGTACTAAGTTCATGATAAATTTAAGTTCAATTAATCATATTACTTAAGAACTCCCACTTAGACAGACATCTCTCTAGTCATCTAAGTGATCATGTGACCCAAATCAACTAAACCATGTCTGATCATCACGTGAGATGGAGTAGTTTTCAATGGTGAACATCACTATGTTGATCATATCTACTATATGATTCACACTCGACCTTTCGGTCTCTGTGTTCCGAGGCCATATCTGTATATGCTAGGCTCGTCAAGTTTAACCTGAGTATTTCGCGTGTGCAAATGTTTTGCACCTGTTGTATTTGAACGTAGAGCCTATCACACCCGATCATCACGTGGTGTCTCAGCACGAAGAACTTTCACAACAGTGCATACTCAGGGAGAACACTTCTTGAATATTTAGTGAGAGATCATCTTAAAATGCTACCGTCAATCAAAGCAAGATAAGATGCATAAAGGATAAACATCACATGCAATCAATATAAGTGATATGATATGGCATCATCATCTTGTGCTTGTGATCTCCATCTCTGAAGCACCGTCGTGATCACCATCGTCACCGGTGCGACACCTTGATCTCCATCGTAGCATCGTTGTCGTTACGCCATCTATTGCTTCTACGACTATCGCTACCGCTTAGTGATAAAGTAAAGCAATTATAGGGCGTTTGCATTTCATACAATAAAGCGACAACCATATGGCTCCTGCCAGTTGCCGATAACTTCGGTTAAAAACATGATCATCTCATACATTAAAATATAGCATCACGTCTTGACCATATCACATCACAACATGCCCTGCAAAAACAAGTTAGACGTCCTCTACTTTGTTGTTTGCAAATTTTACGTGGCTGCTACGGGCTGAGCAAGAACCGTTCTTACCTATGCATCAAAACCACAACGATAGTTCATCAAGTTAGTGATGTTTTAACCTTCGCAAGGACCGGGCGTAGCCACACTCGGTTCAACTAAAGTTGGAGAAATAGACACCCGCTAGTCACCTGTGTGCGAAGCACGGCGGTAAAACCAGTCTCGCGTAAGCATACGCGTAATGTCGGTCCGGGCCGCTTCATCCAACAATACCACTGAACCAAAGTATGACATGCTGGTAAGCAGTATGACTTGTATCGCCCACAACTCCCTTGTGTTCTACTCATGCATATAACATCAACGCATAAAACCTAGGCTCTGATACCACTGTTGGGGAACGTAGTAATTTCAAAAAAAAATCCACGCACACGCAAGATCATGGTGATGCATAGCAACGAGAGGGGAGAGTGTGTCCACGTACCCTCGTAGACCGAAAGCGGAAGCGTTATGACAACGCGGTTGATGTAGTTGTACGTTTTCACGATTCGACCGATCCAAGCACCGAACCTACGGCACCTCCGAGTTCAGCACACGTTCAGCTCGATGACGATCCCCGGACTCCGATCCAGCACGGTGTCGGGGATGAGTTCCGTCAGCACGACGGCATGGTGACGATGATGATGTTCTACCGACGCAGGGCTTCGCCTAAGCACCGCAACGATATGACCGAGGTGGAATATGGTGGAGGGGGGCACCGCACACGGCTAAGGAACGATCACGAAGATCAACTTGTGTCTTTTGGGGTGCCCCCCTGCCCCCGTATATAAAGGAGGGAGGGGGGAGGTGCGGCCGGCCCCTAGGGGTGCGCCTGGAGGAGTCCTACTCCCACTGGGAGTAGGACTCCCCCCTCTTGCCTTGTAGGAGAAGGAAAGGGGGAAGGGGAAAGAGGAAAGGGGGGCGCCCCCCCTTCCTTGTCCTATTCGGACTAGAGGGGGAGGGGCGCGCGGCCTACCCTGGCCGGCCCTCCTCTTCTC